>NC_135531.1:199669729-199769729 GCF_045843805.1 Urocitellus parryii | reverse complement strand
TTAAAAATGTGGCTAATTTTCTTTCTTATCCACTGAAGCAAAGACAAACTCTGAAAAGGACCAGGTACCAGGGTCCCTCCCCACAGCCCTGGGCAGATGGACCACTACCACTCGGCTTCATGCTGGCTCATTTACTTAGTGTTTTGCAATCCTTAATGTGCACAGCTGGCAGCTGAATGCAGGTTTGATACTAACAGTTTAGACATCTTTAGATGTAGCAGATGGAAAATTTTACACAAATAAAGTAGGAGAAAGTGTGCAATTAGGTTTTTATCTGCAGTTACATGATGCATCCTCTGTTTTAGTTTAGAACATCACCTTAGTGGGTGGTCATGATCTTTCCTTGTATCCAGGCCCTACCTTCTTGACACCACATTTGATGTTGGCTAAATGCCCAAGTCCTAAACTTTTGTTTTTGTTGAGTGTGAATGAAATAGGGAATGCAACAATCAGCAAAGCAAAAGGCATACCATCAGTGAGACTGTAACAGTCCAGTACATTATGGTTACATTCCTTGCTAGTTAAGTCACTATGGTAAAATCCTTGGCAGGATTTTTTTCAATAGTTTATTCATGATGTTCATTATTATGAGTTGTAAAGAGTATGAGAATTTCATTTTTAAAATGTCTTATGGAATGTATCACTTTCTTAGATCTTGTAGACATGCTGTGGAAACCATAACATAAAATATGAGTTACTTACAATAACTAATTTTAATCCCATCTGCTAAGTATGACAACATTAGCATTTCCACTTAATTAAAAACACCCTTAAAGCAGCAATGTTTTAATCACTCCATTTTATTTACTCTCCTCCGGTGTCACTTATAATTGTAACTTTTTATTTTTTAATAATGAGGGATTTTTTTTCTCCTTGCATCACACAAAAAAGTGCTGTCGATAATTAGCAGTCTTCTGTTATTAGTAGACTCAGGTGTCACAACTGTGTCTCATCCTCATTACAGTAAAAAATTTCACCTATCAGATTCATTATTGCTAGATAATGCGACTGAGAGCCTTTGCAGGCCCTCCAGAAAAGTAATTCAGCCAAGCAAAATTATCAGCTAATTATATTTAGAATCAAAAGCCCAACAACTATTTGCAGATAAATTGTATGAATTGAAGTGAATAGATCTGAATATTAAGATTCATAGATTTAGCAGATGATTTGTTAATTGGAATAAAAAGGTCATTTACTAGTCATTTTAACAATAGATCAATTGGAACCCTATTTATTATTTAACTGGTAGTGCATAAGAATCGAAATGATGAATAATTGTATTGTTGTCATGAGATGATCTTTTTTTTCAAAATAACAAAATATAATAAATTTGTGACAATAAATATATAAATTTCATTTATTTCAAAACATAGTCCTGCAATACAGTCCAAACAGTAAGATTTAGCAGTTTAACAAATCAAAAATATGACTAGAAGAGATGGTGGTTGTTCCTTGATTAATTAGAAATATAATCATGAATAAGATAATCTACAAATAAAAGTTGAAATCTAAAATTTATAAAATTTTTCTTCCTAAATCATTCAGTGCTATTCTTGTCTTACTATACTGTGTTTTAATTAGCAGAGGTTTTTAGGAATTGGCATGGTACATACTCATACAATGACTCAAAATGTAAGTTGGCCTGTGATTTTCTTTCGGGGAACAGAATACTCTAATTCAAATCCATTATTAAAAAGCAGATAACATGTGCACTTTCTGAAATGCCTGGGACTTCACTCTTTTGATTTTACGTAATTATAAGAGAATGTTCATATGTATTTGCTTTTCGGTTGGCACAGCATTTGAAACCGAATGTCTTCAGATAAAGTGCATGTTTTCTTTTGGTTCATGAAGGAAATCACGGGTTTATATGCTCAAAACTTTTCATAATGCTTTATACTACAGTACAGTGTAGGGTACAGCTGTGCTTACAGTAAGAATTTATATGTGTGTATGTAGAGGAAAAAAATATTTGGTATCAGTTTGGATTCTGAAACTAATAACTGGTAACTAGAACTTGTACCCTCCCACTGTGTTATCTCATAACTTCTATCAGTTCTCAAGCAAAACTTTTAACAGCATTTTTCCAAAATTTGCAGCACAAAATAAATACTTTTCCTTTAAACTAATTTCGGTTTAACATAATAAAATAGGGAAAACATCATCCACTTAAAACAGCTTAAATTGCATGTACTTTGTCACTGTAAATAAACAAGGTAAACATTGACATGACTTCAAATTATTCTTTGGCTGAAAAAAATCTGCAGTTCAAAATAAATTCTGCCTTTGGTCAACATTTTGGATGCAATTCAAAGTTTCTCATAAAATAAACATATTTTAAAGAGTGTTTTGAATTTCACTGCATAATTTCTAGCCAACAGAAATGACAGTGGTATCCTCAAAGTTTATTATATGTCAGATCAATAGTTATAACGTGAACCTAACACAGCCATGGGAGAGGTCATACCTTTCTTCTGCTTAACCCTCAACCACTGGGATGGGGAGGAAAACGTCTCATAGGTGTCCATGGGGAAACCTTGTCACAAAGTGAAACTTTCATGTCGGTTTGTTTAATAATAAAAGAATCCTTTCCTAATAAAATGGAAAGTGAGCTGAATTTTTAGTCAAAAAAGCAAAGGGTTCATTAAAATAATCTTCATGAGAGTTTTTCAACAAAGGAAAGAGTTTTACATTCTGCACAATAACAAATCGTTCCGAAGCATGAGCTTAAAATGAAAATGTCCCATCACAACAGATTGTAAATTTTTTTTTCTGCTGCTTTTAAAAGTGCCTCGATCATTTCTACGGCTTCAGTGCTAAAGTTAAGTATTTGCTATTTTATTTAAACATTTTTTGAAAAATGAACATTCTGAGGCTTTGCAGCATTATTAAGAAAAGCTGTCCATACTTTACCATGTTGTTACATGTGTTTATCTGCTGATTATAAAATGTGTTAAACAGTATTTTAAAAACAAAAAAAAAAATGCAGCACTGCGCTTTGATTAATTCAGTGAACAAAACATATGCTGTTGGTTCTGTTCTATGAAATTCATATATGATCAATAAAATCTTTTAAAAGAGCAACTTTGGCTTTTAGGACTGCACTGCCGACCATGCTTTTGTCCCAGCTAACTCTGGGTTCTTACTGTTAACTCAGGCAAACAAAACCACTTTCTTAGCTAAGATGATAATGTCTTTTTGATGTATTCTCACGCTCTTTCTAAAATTTCCTTAGGTTGGAAGCTGTTTATTGTGGTTGTTACCCCCTTTGTCCCAAAGATTTGGTTTATCCTGAAATTTTTCCAGGTAACTGCTTTAATGTGCTTTTGTCCTGGTTGTGATTTAATACATGATTCATGCTAAATTAGAAAGTTTGAAAATAAACTTAGGCAGGAGCAATTGTTTATTTGGCAAGTCAACATGTTAGTGTTAAGGAAAATTTTATGTGTTTTAATACATTAGAGTAAGCTTATATTTACCATCTGTTCTTTTAAGATAACAAAAAAAGCAAGTTTTCAAATAGCATTCTTCATTGTTAGCATACACATCCCATAATGATGGATTTTTATAAGCAGGTCAGTGTTGCTGCAATTGCTTACAGATTTTTTTTAATGATATACACAGAGAAAAAAATCAAGGACTGAAAGTCACACCAAATTATTTAAACAATTGACTAGTTAATAATATGCAACTGTTGTACAGGGTACATACGGCTATAGTACCAGTTCTTTGAAAAAAATTCTCATCACTA
This sequence comes from Urocitellus parryii, assembly GCF_045843805.1. NCBI lineage: Eukaryota > Metazoa > Chordata > Mammalia > Rodentia > Sciuridae > Urocitellus > Urocitellus parryii. The sequence goes on along the minus strand of NC_135531.1, from coordinate 199,765,978 downwards.
AATATATCACATATGCATTGTGCTACATTAGAATAATGTATTTTAATCACCCAAAGGAGATGTCTAAACAGCACAACTACACAGTCTTATTTAGCATTAAACATCCTTGTGAGCTGAGGTAACCTTATAAAATCATGCTTAAATAATGTAAAACACGAGGCGGCACAGAGCAATATGCATTTTTAATTAGTAAAGTGACTAATATCGAGTGTGTGCTTTGAGGTTTTTGTTTCATTAAAAATGTATCTGTTTTTCCTGCAGCTGAATATCTGTATTCTACACCTGAACAGCTTTCAAAAAGGCTCCAGAATTTCTGCAAGAGACCAGATATTATAAGAAAACATCTCTATAAGGTAGTTATTGAGAAGAGATTTACGTGGTATAAATGCCATATTGAAGTACAAAGAAAAATCTTTAAAAAAAAACATTTAATTAACATACTAATGTTTAAAGGAAACATGCTAGGGAGGGATATTAGTTGTTACACTAACAAGGATTAATTAAACTGGATGCCAGTTGTATTAACCTAGGTCTTATGAAATACGTGCACTTAATGCACGGTACATGCTTTTTTTTAAAATTTATTGTTTTCTAAGATGACTGTCCTTTACATTTAGCCCCAAGAGGCTTATAAAAATGAACCTGGATTAATGTAACTCATTAGTTTAAAAGGAAGTAAAGGAAAGATTCTACAATTATACTAATGAGGATAAGCCTTTCTTCCCATTATAATGAAATCCTCAGTCCTCAAAAATTCAGGTGAATGACATCAGTGAAGTTTGGTGTTCATCTTTGAACTACTTTAAAGACGACTTTCAAAAGTTGAATATTTCCCTCGTCCACTTTAATAACGTGACATGACAATCCTCCGTTTGTTTAGAATTAAGACTGGGTCTCATCTCTGAAAGGCAAAGGCAAAAGGAAAAATCAGATATATAAATAGCATCATCATTCAATCCCCTCATTCATTATCATTTTCCCTTTATTCGAATTGGAATTTTACATTGTCACACCAACAACACAAAAAAGCCCCTCCTAAAAGTCTGAGTAATTGAAGTAGGATAAATTTCCTTTATGAGTTTCGAAGGTGGCTCTAGGCCATGAGTAATATACCTTTTTATATTCTTTGAACATAGCATCCTCATTTTACATAAATTCAGTATAGTTTACAATCTAGCAGTTTTATAATCTAGCATATTTTAATTTTCCTATGTTAATGTATAACCTTCTACATGTAATGCAGTTCTCTGCCTTTTTCTCTCTCTTCTTTGCTCATGGCCTAAAATACATATTTACATAGTGATACATCAAAACATGACTTTGTTTCTCCAGGAAACAGTTAAACTTCGAGAAAAAAAGGAGAGAACCAAAAATGCAATTTAACACCCAATTTCAAGCTCATTATCTTTCATTGTCTATTAACTTGGCAATGGTTCAGAAGGTAGCTCATAATAGTTTAAAATGCTGACTGCACACTTCCCGGCTTCAGTATCACTCCTTGAGTCAATACTGTTGTATCGTACACATGTGAAGCTTCACAGAGAGCACAGTCCCCCAAGCTTTCCCCAAACAGCTCTTAATTTTTAAAGTTCAGTAGCAGTTTTTGTTTATATACAGGACTCGTTGAATAGTTTCCCATATGACTGTCCAAATATAAAGATTATGAAAATTAAGGAACTAGATTTAAGCCTTAGTACAAATGGATTCATTTTCTACACATGACACACACCTATTTTCATTGAGCTTACCATTCAATTATTGACTTGTTTTCCTTCCGGTGAAGTTTTGATGAGGTATTTAGAGAAGTATTTCTACCATCAAAATTTATCAGTTTTTAATATTGCTTCAGGTTAGTCCTTATTAACTCTGTTATTCCACATATGCAAATTTTTAACTGTTTCAAAAGTTACTGCAACAAGTTGTCTCTAGTTAGAAAAGAAAGCAGATCTCCAGTTGAAATATTTTAATTCAGTTGCTGCCATAACATTGCTGTAACTATTTGTTTTACAAACAACTTCTGGAAAAATTCTGAAAGAATGTTAACTTCGTAGTATGCTGTTAATATACAAAATCATTCCTTATACAGCTAAAAATGTAACCTATATGTTAAGTGTTGCTTCACTGAGTTATTACATGCTAGTGCTCACATATATCTTCAGTTTGTACATCATAAAATCCTCCATCTCAAAATTTTATAAATAAGTAATTCATGCCTAAGCATTTATAAGAATTTATATGTATAATTCATTTTTAATTATTTTACCATGGATTTTTATTATAAATCTATACTTTCATATATATCCTCATTCATAGACCTTTGTGATATTGTATATAACAATTAATCTCAAAAATTAAAGAAATTTGTCCTGAATTACAAGTAATCAGAACTTTAAGACACAATCATGAAGAGAAACTGGCATTGTACAAGGTACTCAGTTATAAATCACAAGGAAGTACCACAGATGTAGTTTGTTGTAATAGGATTTTGATACAAAACTGAAAAAAAAAATATGCTTTCTAAAGATATAATAAATTCTGGTAATTTTTCACCTTAAGGTATTATAAATATACAAGTTTTCAGGTAACATTTGCTTTCTTTAAAGACTAAAGAATTATTTCCTCCAAGACAGCTTTTTACCTATTTTTCCTATGGAATAGAAGAGGACCTTTTCTGTGTTCTATGCAGAGAATGTGTATTTTTTTTAAGATTTATCCCATTGGGCAGTGCTGTTTTGGTTTTATAAAACATATGCTTCTAAGATCTAAAAGGATAGAATGTCACTGAATTCCTTAATTTGTTCTTTTTTACATTTTTACACCTTACTCTTTTTTTTGTTGTTAAAAGTTTACATTTTAAAATCATTTCACTTCTTATCATATAGAGTTCACTTTAGGATAGAATTTTTCATATGGATTCACACTTAGAAATTTAATGACTAGAATAAGGCTACTAACACTTGGCTTTCTTCTCACATGAGACATTATACTTTCAATATGAGTGAGAGTTTTAGGGCTATAACTTGAAGCAAGATTTAAAACAGAATGCTAGTAACTGAAAAGCAGAAACAGAATTTACTTTTTTTCTTAAAGTGACTCTACTACAGAACTCTGTGTTCATGAATTCTTCCCTGAAATTTTAGACCTGAGATATTTAAATTCACCATGCACAAATGTGCACTCACTAACACACACAGAGACACATGCACACAATTTTTCTTAGGTTCCTTAGAGAAATCCAATGCATGCCAAAATTAAATGTTTCCTAATAATCTTAAAAATCTAAAATTATTTTCTCAATTTAAAAAAAAATGTAAGACCACATCTTAAAAAGTTTGGTCATTGACTATAACTTTCTTGAAATGTTGGGATATATCCTTCTCTAGGTCAAGCAGAGGCATTGAACTTATATAGAAGTTCAAATTTCAATTCACAGAATCATAAGAATAACTTGAATACAGGTCTCTAGAAGAAATCATAAAAAGAAAAATCCAAGGATTTACTTCTTAGACTAACAATAGTTCCCCATTTCCAACCCAAACAAGTCTATAACATGAAATTGTATTTTTTGGCCTCGCTTTTACTAAGTGATGTTTACTTACTGAAAATCTCCAACAATGTTTGTCTGCATGCTTTTAGAGAACCTTTGATCATTTCATTTTAAAATGTTTTATAAAAGCATTTATAGATAGTCCCTTGTTAACAGCATTGAAAACAGAACACAAGTACAAATGGAGCAGTTGTAAGGAGGTGGACACCACCTGGACCAACAGAAGAGATGTCATTCCCTCACTATTTCTCATTTACTTTTATTTACAAATTAAGCAATATCCTGTGCAGGAAAAAAGAGAGAGAGAGAAGGAGAAAGAAAGAGATTCTATTCTTTCTTCTGCTTTTTGTGAGTGACCTGCTGTATTTTAAAGTTTTTTGAGATCATAGCTGCTGAGTTTTAGTTTGTTCTTCAAGTTCCTCAACATTCAAGAAAACTTTAAAACCTGATGTTATTTGTAGAGGAGAAGAATTTTCAGATTTCTGCCTAAAACTCATTCCAAACAATGATTGAGATTACAATTCAGACTTGACACCCAGAAAAGCCATTTGTGGTTGTCTTCATTATGTCAGCTAGGTCCATCCACACCACAGCCACGCTACTCTAAGTTCCTCTCAAGACACTGGTCACTTTAGAGGACCCTTTTAAATGAGCTTATATTCTCAATGTAAACAAGGTCACTGGCATGAACACACCTCCAAAGTCCTTACTCTTTCCTTAAAAAATGAAAACTTAAATGTTTAAGGTATATTGAGAAGATACAAAATCTGCACTGGCAGAATTTAAGAGAAAATTTGTCTCAAGTTCAGTGTTTTCCTCTCTCACCCCTGTCCTGTCCTCCCTTCTTCCTCTTCTTTTCTATCTACCTTCCTCCCTTCCTTTTGCACTTTCTCTCTCAATTTTATTTTGTTTGCGTTTCCTTTGATTTGCCTAAACAAAATAGAAGCAATAACCTTTAGCACAATAAATATGCTTTATCCAATCACCGTCTGTTAGAGGTTTTTTGTCATTCTGTGCTCCTCATTTGCAGCCTGACCATAGGTGATTTTTTGGCCTCTATATGATTTATCTGCAAATCTGAAAGAATTTTTTTTCAATTGTAATAGCATTTTCCCCCTGAGGTACTGCTATAATGAAATAATGAATATAAACACATTTGAAAAATGTGAAGCACTTTATAAATTCCCAATAATAGTAAGGACATTTATCTTGTGTCTTTACCACTTAAAAGTAAAATTTGCATTAGCAAAAACATTCTTTAAGAGTGTTATGTATCCTGTGTTTATAAAAGTTAAAAGTTGGATGATGAACTTTTAATAGCTGTCATCCATTAACATAAACCAGGAAATATGTATGCAGCAGAATGTACCCATTTGCAAAACAAAACAAAACAAAACAAAAAAAAACAGTAGTTTTCTCCCATAGATGGAAACATAGTGATACTTTAAACCAATCAGAAACTGGGATTTCCTGAAGTGGTGGAACTCAAGTACCATTTACTTGGTGGCTTTTTGAAATATAATTGACGTAAGGGATGCGAATTTGCAATATGAATTTTCAGCCTCCTTTGGTGTTTCAATGGTTCATGCTTCTTCATTACTTTCTCTTCTCTCCTTCTCCCCGTTACAGGGTGAAATGGCTCCGTTTTCTTGGGCAGCCCTACATGGTAAATTCAGGTCTCTGCTTACAACAGAACCTAGGGAAGATTTGTGACAGATGGGGCTAAGTCACAAACTTGCAGCCTAAGGCAGAATCTGAAGAACTTTCCAGAGTGTGCCCATATTTACCTGATCAGAGAGAAAAGAAAATCTGCAGAGGAAGCTGAGCCTGGCTGCTTGTCATAGCTGACACAGAGCCATCTGCCACAAACCTGTGGCGGCTTCAGATCTCCAATCCCTGCCACCACCCCAACTCAAATTAAATACAGATTCCTAGAGACGTTATGATGGTTACACATGTCCTCGGCATCACATGTAGGAGACTGTTCAAAAAAAATATGTGGCCTGTTGTATAACCGCACTCATGTATCCCATATGTGGTGCCACATTGAATTTCCGGTTGAATCCGTTTTTATCCTTTGTACTGGATGACATGGTGCCTGAATTCTTTCTTTTCGCCGACACGATGGCAGCCAAACTGCAGCTTCAAACGCTCACACTTGGCTGAGTTTCTACCTAGGTTGCCAGGTTATCATCGGAGCCTTCTTGTGTCCTCAAAGGGCCACAGGGCCTGAAAGGAAGATCAGAATACTACCGGACTAATTGGGCAGCCGTCTTAGAATTGTTTGTGGGCAAAGGGCTGCTTTAGCACTTTTCTTTTAGCAAATTAATGACTCTCTGGCACAGGAGTTTTTAAGTGAAGGTATTAATAAGGAGTCTGGCAGGTATTCCCATGTTCACAGAGTTACATTTGCATTTAATTAATCTTAAAGAAAGTTGCAAGATAAACAGCTGTAATTCGGACAAACATGGCAAATACAGTCAGTGGATCCACCTCACCCATAAAATGAATACCGAGATACTTAATTTTTTTTTTCCAGGAGTAAAAATAGAGAAATGAAAATACTTCTAACAAAACCAGTGATTTTGATACAAATATTCTCCAAAAATATTTTTAGCTAGCTACAAATGTAATTTTTTCAAGATAAATCGCTTATGATTCCAATAGTCAAGCTGCTGTATTTGTTGATGTAAAAATGTTTTGAATGACTAGATTGTAAAATAAATTTTTTAATAAAGTGCCCACTGCAATTTTTAATTAGCATATTCATTTACGTATAAGTGTGTGCATCTATCTGTATGTTTCTCTCGCTGAACATTTTCCTAGTGTCAGAGACAACGAATACAATTGTTTCTTTTCCGGATGAACAAGGATCTGTTTTGCAAATGTTTGTAAGATATTATGACATTTCCAAGATTTTCTTTGCATTCTGGAAAGCAGGAGGTAAACATTTGTAGTCATTAAGGTAAAGTCTGTTGATAAACCATCTTCTGTTTACTGACAGGTAAATTGTAATTTTCCTAGCTTTTGAAATGAATAACTTCTATACACCAAATAGTGAATAGCAGCCAGGGAGAGGTGGCTAGACAAGGGCCAAGCCTGGCTTTCTGGTTTCTAAAAGGTCTGAGAAGTCTTGTAAGCAATGGCACAGAAATCCAATAGGGCCCGTTTGACAGGTAGCAAAATCAACAGCAGGAAATAGATCTAGGTTAGGGAGCCACACGCAGCCTTCAGGAGAGAGGCAGACCTGCAAATCAAAGAAAGCAGAAGTGAGAGTCCATGAGGCTGGAATCTTCAAAACAGCAAGAATAAGAAGCAGAAACAACAAACTCTGTCTTTAAACAGAGACTCCTCTCCCCATCCAGTATGTGGTCCACAGTATATGATGGGCCACTATACCACTGGCTTCTAGTCCTGACTTAAAGGGAAGTCACTGAACAAATTACCTCCTCACTCATGAAACTATTTCAGAAGTCCCTTCCAATCTAAGACTATAGAACCTGAAATCTAGCAGAGGTGCTCCATTTGAAAACAAAACTAGATGAATATAAACAAAATAGAGGAGTAAAGTTATTCATAGACACTTCTCTTGGGCAAAATTATACTTTATGAGATTAAACAATCAAAAAGGTGCTCCATCACAGATGACATCTTCTTGAGATAATATAAATCTCACAGCCAGAAGTCATGTTTAGTTTTACTATCTCGAAAATTTTATGGTGGGTAAGATCTTATATGCAGCCTGATGGTGGCTCATGCCTGTAATCCCAGTGACTCAGAAATCAGGACAATCATGAGTTCAAACCCAGTCTCAGCAACTTAGCAAGATTCTGTCTCAAAATAAATAATAATAATAATAATAATAATAAAAGGGTTGCAGATATAGCTCCATGGTTCAGCACCCTTGGGTTAAATCCCCAGCACAAAAAAAGGGAGGGGATCTCATATACAGATCAACTATCCAAATTTGTTTTCTCACCAACTGATAGGGTGAAAAAAAAGTATTAAACATCTAAAATATTTAATTTTTTTCTGATTTTGGCAAATATTATACTGAAATATACCTGTGTATGTTTGCTTGTTTGTTCCCTACATTCATAAAATCAAATCAGTTCATTTTCAGCTGTGCCTATCATTTCTTCTAGGATAAAAACTTTACATTAAAGTTGTTACTTATAAAAACAAGGTTATCAGATTTGGCATTAGTACACCTAAGCAATAAAAAGTTTTATGAATGTATCATTCTGAGCATTTAAAAATGTGTTTGTGTGCCCGTGTACCTCTAATAGATATTTACTTGAAGTCAGCGGATAACTGGAAATACAAGTTGACTCATTAGTTCCTATTTCTTCTAGTCTCCAGAAAGAGATCACATACTCCCATTATTTCTTGTCTTAAGTATTTTTTTTAAATTCTCTTTCTTTTTTTAACCTTCAATTTAACCCTCACTTTTATTCATTTTAATGTCTGCCTATTATCAAGACCTATATGTGATGTCTAGGATGTTTGCCCTAAATTTACTTACTCAATGTTTCTATAATGTTGATGGCACACATAGTTCTTAACCCACTTATTTATTCCATGTTGATCAGGAACAGGTCAAATGAACTTTTTCAAGATGTTCCTGGTTTAATAAGTATCCTTCAAATAAGGTTAAGTTTTAAAGTCCTGTTCTTATTCTCAGTCCTTCAGACATGCCACATAAAGATAGCAGCAAGGGCTGGGGATGTGGCTCAAGTGGTAGCGTGCTTGCCTGGCATGTGTGCGGCCCGGGTTCGATCCTCAGCACCACATACAAAGATGTTGTGTCCGCCAAATACTAAAAAATAAATATTAAAATATTCTCTCTCTCTCTCCTTCTCTCTCTCTCTCTCTCTCTCTCTCTCTCTCTCTCTTAAAAAAAATTTAAAAAAAAAAGATAGCAGCGAAATCCCTAAGTCGATGGAAACCCTTAGCCATAGAATGCTGCATGGATTAATTTCAACACCTTAAAATGCATCTGGAAACAAAGACTTAATTTTATGTTGAAGGTGTTAATTATATTTGATATTTTTTAAAGTAAAATCTGTTTTTAAAAAAGCATCTGCTACCCAGAAATATGAGACCAAAAGAAATTTCACTTGTCTCAAGATATTTTCTATGGGTGATAAAATCAGTCTTCAAAAGATATTCCATGCTTTCCTTTAATGCTGACATGTTCTGATTCTTATTCTTAATAGACTATTTTTAAAAATATTTATTTAACTGTAGAGGGACACAATATCTTATTTATTCATTTTTATGTGGTACTGAGGATCGAACCCAGGGCCTCACACTTGCAAGGCAGATGCTCTACCACTGAGCCCTTCAATAGACTGTTGACAAGTATTCCCCTAACTGCCTTTCTATTTCACTGGAAAATTAGGGAATATTTATTATCAGATCTTGTACTTAACAATGAAGAGAGTATAGTAAAAACCACTGATTCAAACCTGTTTCATTTTAAATTTTCAATTGAGATAAAGGACAATTAATGCTTCTGTCATACACCCTCCCTTTAAAGATATTTATTAAAACATAACTGTGAAAGTATTATAAGATGCAAGCATTTCTACCTAGTGCTTAAAGATATGTGCATACGTGATTAAAATATTACCAAATAAAGATAGGAATTAATATTCCATTGTGTATACATATCACATTTTCTTTATCTATTCATCTGTTTAAGGGCACCTAGTTTGGTTCTATAGCTTTGCTATTGTGAATTGAGCTGCTATAAACTTGATGTGGCTGCATCAATATAGTATGCTGATTTTAAGTCCTGTGGATACATAATGAGGAGTGGGATAACTGGGTCAAATGGTGGTTCCATTCCAAAAATTTGAAATAATGGTTACTTCAGAGAACAAATGGGAAGAGCAGGACATATCAGAGGGAGAGCCACATTCATTGTACAATTAAATATTTCTTAAGCTAACTCATGGCACATAAAGACTAATTATTACTCATAACTTCATGGCTTTTTCATATCTTAAATGTTACCTTTTGATTATAGCTATAAAAACTGGGAAGCTTGTAGTTAAATTTGCTACCATGTATCTTCAACATTTCTTGACTTCCTAACTATTGATGAAGTCAGAAAACCATTTCCCTCAAACAATGACAGAAGCTGCTCTAACTAGGAATTGGGAACCAAGGTCTTTACCTCAACCTTTAATCAGATCACACAATGGAGAAAGTCAGATTTTGACTGTCCATGAGTTCCTATTCTTAAGGCTACTGCTCTCCATTTCTATTATATATGCAAGTTGGAAAACTATAGCTCTGTAAACCCTTTTGAAAGATAGTGAAAGAAAGATGAAGGCAGATATTAAATAGACACTGTATTTTTACCTTGAAAAATTCAGAGCTGCATGTCGAGCTCAGAGCTCTCAGCTCCTGACCACATGGCCTATTCGCAAAAATGTTACCTGTTTCCTTCCCCCTTCAAGACACAAGAACATCTTTAGCATTGCCACTGACCCATGGGAAGGGATCTTCCCTAGTATCTTCAAGATGCCCTCACTGCGTGAGAGGCACATATGGCTTATGGAGTAGGATCCTCATTCATCCTCAGCCTATTTTTCTAAATTGAAATTTATGATCAGTGTCTTCAAGGGACATTGCATTAGCTATCATTAGTTGAGTGCTTAGCCTTTCCCATAGCTCTATGATCATGACTTTCAATACTAGACGAAGTCCCCCAATTGTTTTCATAAACTGATAAAAGGAACTGATTATTCTTGGAGGATAATCTAAAATGCTTGTATTACTTTTTCCATCAGTTATTGTGTTTAAGTAGCAGACCTAGATAGAGTGCTAGAAGATGTGGTTTCCATTAGGAATATATTCTTGTGTAACTTTTCTCCAGGAATATGAAGTCCTTTGTATTTAAAATTTTTTTGACATTTTCAGTATCATTTCACAATGAGAAAAAGTGAAGTATCATATAGCAGCATATTTCGGAGCCAAGACATTCAAAAAGGTGAAGATTTTTTGTTGTTGTTACAAGCCTTTCCCTACATGGGATACTGTCATTGTCACCTATGTGCCTTTCAGAAAGCACCAAGTTCTATGTATATGACTTAGTTGGATCCCTAGTTCTCTTCTACTTTTATCCCCACCAGGCAAAAATGGGAAAAGGCAGCAGGGGGTTGCGTTGTACTCCACTTTGTTGGTATTAATAGGGAAATGAGAGACCATGAAGTGTGGCCAATATCTTAAGTGTTTATGTTACTACTGTCATTCTGTCTTTAGGCAGGTATTTAGTCTCCACATCCACATTGTGGTGTCACAAGCTCCACCACTCCCTGTGTTCTTACACTGTGCTGTATTCATTCACAAATTTAGAAAACATCTCTGGTCCTCCTGGTAAGTATTTGTTTTTGTAACCTCTCCATTTTAGATAGGGAAACTGGGGACCTAAGGAGAAGTTGACCTGCTTTGGCTTCCGTGTTGTTAGAGACAGGTCTAGATTATTTCCAAGGCTTTTTCTCTAGAGTATGGTCTAGTCCCTTGGTTAGGACCAGCCCTTAACGAAGGAGAATGGGAAAACATTTGTATCCATTTGTATCTATCCCCCCTCTACTTTCTTTTCTCCTACACTTCACTATCAGAAGAAACATGGAATAATAAATTGCTAATACATTATCATAAATTTATCTCAAGTCTTACCTGGCTGTATGTGTACTCCAGATGACCACTGAAAGAACAATAAAAAAAAAACAAACTGATTTCTGGTACTAGAATGTCCACCTCTATGGCACCTGTGATATTTCAGAAAAATTGACTCTTCTCTGTTGCCTTTGAAATCGTACAATGGTGAGCTGGTTCCTCCATGTAGATATGAGGCTACAAAAGGAGTGTCATATTCTCACCTGATGCAGGGGGCTGGGGAGCAGAGGAAGCAGTGGGGGCAGCAGTGGCACCTTTAATTGTGCAGTGCCGGGCCTGCTTCCTCTCATCTCAAATAGATAACCCAGAAATTACATCCTGAGACTTTTTTCCCCAGAAAGAAAAGGAAGGGGAGGGATAATGTAAAAAGAAGATACTTCTAATATGGTATTAGAGTGTAATTCATAGGGAAATTTCTGCTGGAGATATGAATTTCTGAAAATAGGGATTTTTTTAAAGGAAAACACTGACACATCCTTAATTATAGAGTAATAAATACCAATGGCATATTATCTTCTGATATTTCCTCACACAGATATCAAAGCTTGCAGCTGTTTTTGAAAACTGATAATCAAGTACAATATAAGTATATTACATCTTGCACTTACAACACACCCTCTAACTAAGCAGCATCACTGAGCACTTACCAGGAGAAACAGAGCTGATCATAGTGGAAACCTAACTGAGCACATTAGCTCTGAATGGTGACCTAAGAATCATATTCAAACCAAAATGCCTGTCTTTGCCAGGAAAGGCATTCCAGAGGCAAAGAGCATGCCAAGTAAAAAGCCTTTGCTTCAGGATTATAGAAGCAGCTCTGAAAAGCCAGCATAACTTAATGATCAATCAGGAAAATACAGAGCAGTAACTATACAACTGAAGGAAGCATAAAAATGTACAAAGCATTAATAGTGGAACAGGGAGGTAGAATGGGATTTTACCAGAAAGTACTAAGCTCTTAGAAAGCTGCATTTATTGCCTTCAATCCAGACAGCAGAAAGACAGAAAGAAACATGGTCAAAGAAAAGTATGTGGACAAATGTGGGGGGTAGAAAAGGAAATGAAGGTTAAACAAGGCCAATATGATTCAGAATAAAAGGGAGGGAGGAAAATCTAAGAAGCCAGCTGCAATTACTAAATGTTACATTAGAAGAGCTGAAATTGAGAGGGGGAGTTCTGGGCATTTTACTAAGTGGATTAATGTCCTCTTCCTTGGGTGTCTGAAGTTACAGATCTTAATTTATTTGGTGCAAGGATTTATTGTGAAATTCTTAATGGGGGTGGTAAATAGAGACAGTCATAAACAAGAGAAAAGGTATCTTCTATCAACTGAAAATCTAATAAACAGGGTTTGAAGCTATGAATGATGGTAAATGGGAAAAAATTAGTTCATGATAATAGAACTTGAAGGAAAATAAGATTCAAAAAAACAGAAAGACTTTTTAAAAATCTCACATAGATGTGTGAAGCCAAGGTTTTGAATGACTTAGGAGCTAGTTTTATTGCCATTCTCCTTTCTCCACCCATTTAAAAAAAATAAATCATAAGTCTGGCATTCAGAAACATACTCATGAACATCATTTATTAATATAAAATAAATCCTGTGCTGCTCTTTGGTGGGTGGTAAGACCATGAACTAACAACAACTGGCCTGAATCAACAGCAACAGGATGATCCATTCAACCATAAGAAAGCTATAAGAAAAGAAAAACTCCTAATTTGCTCTTTTACCTTATTTATTTTACTGCAGGATAAAGCCAAAAAGTGGAGGGAGTGTGGCTACATCACAGGACTAGATATGAGAGATTTCTGAACATTTTCCTAAATATGTATCAGAAGGAGGAGAAGGGTATAGAAACCTTGTGTGGTTTACATCATTTTGTTGATTTGCTAATCTACTTTCTGGGAAGGCAGGAAAGAAAGAAGGTGCTCCACCTTCTGCAGTTGAAGCTTCATCATGGTCTTATTCAAGTATGCTGAGCCTGTCATCTGGCTGGCAACCAGTCCACAGATACATTGATTCAGGCATTTGACTGGACAGTAATGTTGGGATCATTTAAATTAAAAATATGGATCAGAAGGTATTTAAAAATTACTGATATGCAGCTACAAATCTTGAATACAATTAGTATTTTGGGGAATGTGGGAAATCACTTAATGTCACCACATGAAAAAGACTTGGGGTAAAAAAATTTCCCAAAATGCTGTGGGGAAAATGGCATTGGGGTGAAAAAATATAATTGAAAAAATGCAAAAGCATCATCTATAAAGAGGAAGTTGGGTAAAATGACTAAGTAGTATGGCCTTGTTGCCATCAACCTGGTGCATCACTGTATCAGCCAAAAGTAAACAGATTGCTAACAGAGTTTACAAACCCTTCTATTTCCAAAGCTGACCCATTAAAAAAAGGGAGAAAATACAGAAGGGTGCAAAGTGTGTTGGCTCAGTGTGATTCTCCAAGGTCATCCTCTGTCTAATTTTAGTGTTAGCAATGAGGACATAGAACTAGAAATTTGTAATGGTCAGTGAGTAGGCAACAGAGTCTGCACACTTCTCTACTTTCTATGCAGGATTCAGGACATTGTCAAATCAAACCTGTTTCTTAAATCTCAGGGACAGAGTGGAGATTGTTTTGAGATCATGATTAATTAAAAGGAACAGAAGCAAAGCAGACATCTCTCCCTTTTCTATCTGAGCCGCAGAGCCATAGAGGGGAACTTGTGCTCTCTGGTGCTTGCAGCTATGTTCCCTGGCTTTCAGTCGGCTTGGCTTTCCCCCCTGTATTTCTAATGCTAAGATACCAGGCCAATAAAATGGAGTATACAAAATTGTAAAACAATTTGTGTGTGTGTGTGTGTGTGTGTGTGTGTGTGTGTGAGAGAGAGAGAGAGAGAGAGAGAGAGAGAGAGAATGTGTGGGTCTTACTTTAGATAATAAATTGCAATATTTTAAGGACCAAATTTTGAAACTTAAAAAATGTATGAGTAATGAAGTTTTAAAGAAGCAAAATGTGCTTGAGCAGAGTATTTATAGTCTTTTTTTTTCTTTTTGTTTCCTTTTTCTTTCTTTCTTTCTTTTTTTTAAGAGGTTCCCCAGACCTTTGAGTGAATCAACAAACTGTCCTCCTACACGGAGCCTGCAGCTGTGATTTGGCCCCGGGCACCACCTACCCAGAGTCACTACCTAATGCATTTTACATTTGCACACATTATAGAAGTGGGGGGAGAGAAGAAGAGACCCTCCACCCCCAGTGTTCTGCGTTTCCTTTTGTCGCGGCCATCAGCTGACACATGGAAAGTGTGGTGCATGGTTTTGTTTGCCTTTAATCTGTAATTAAGGATTCCTTGTCTGGAGCTTGCTACCTCTTTTCTCCTCTTTCTGCCTCTCGGGTCTTCCGCCCTTGGTCGGCCCTGCCCTTACGCGCTGCAGGCTGGGGGCTCTGGATGTCACTCCTCCCGGCCGCGGCCAGTCGGGAGGTGGTGGATGCAGGGGACTAGGGCGCACAGCCGGCCCAGACTCTAGTTTTAGCAAAAGTGCGCACCCCAGCACCCGAGCCCCAACAGCGCGGGCTAGTGTCAGATCCACTGCGCCCACATAGCCCCGAGCAGAAAGATCCGCCTGGGAGGTCCGCCGAGATCCTGGCCCTAGGAGTCGCCCCACCGCCAGTCTGCGTCCCCTGCTCTTGGCGCCAGAGCAGTGGACGAGCCCAAATTCGGGTCCGCTTTGGCGCCCACCCTCGACGCTTTGCTCAGTCTGGTCCAGAAAAGAGCGGGTGGGGGGAGTTCCACCTCTGATGGAGCAAGAAATAAGGAAGGGGACGTTGAGGTCACAAAGTAGTAACCGATCCCTTCTCAGCGGCTCAGGCGCGACAACCGAGCAGATCGGAAAGCCGGGGTGCCAGGGGCTTGTCAAAAGATGCGGGCACAGCGAGCTCCGGGAGCTGGCTGAGCCGGTGGCCGTAGCGCTTTTACCCACGGGGACACCCTCACACACCCGCGCTGGCACGCGCACACCCCAACATGCGCACACTGGCATGCACACACACTGGCACGCACACATACTGGCACGCACCCTGACACGCGCGCGCCACTCAGGCTGACACACGCACACACGGCGGGTGGCCCACTGCTGCCCTAGCTCTTTTGTGCAGGCTTGACTATTATTCCCTGAACGGCATCCCCGGAAAAGAAGCGCAACCCTAGCAGCGCAGAACCCACATCCCTATGCCTTTGAGTATTTTCATAAATTCGGTTCCTTGAATTGACCAGTCTCTCAGTAAATAAATATGATGAAGGTGCACTAAGCAAAGAGAGAAATAATTTCGACACCCTCTCCACAAACCCCACACATACTTTTAAAAAAACTTTTACTTAAGCAAACCCCAGGAGGAAGTGGAGACGGGTACTGAGATTCTATAGAAGAGATTCTGATTATACTTTTATATTCAGAGGTGTGATTTAAATCCCACCCTCCGGGCACTTTCTTTTTTCATGTCAGCCCTGTATTTTGATTACAAACTGTTTCTTTTCCTATCCACTAATTGTTAATTTAGAACTAGTAGGGAAGAGTCATTAAAGGGGATTTGGGCAGGAGACCATTTAGAAGCATCACATTGATTTGTCACTCCTCTGCTCTAAGTTTTCAAAAAACTTGGGAAAATGTTTGATTGTTTGATATTTCAAATTGTTTAAAAGCCTTCTCTGCACTATTATGATTATTTATCAATAAGTATTTATTTGAGCATACATACTACACTGGACTATAGGAGTAAAAAAAAATGCCCTTTCTCCCCAATTTCTGTCCTTTTTCCTTCTATTCATCCAGGTTGTAGCATAATTTTCTCACCTTTTTTTCTAATCCATAGAGATTATATGCCAAAATGATTCAAAACAGTGACCAAATCGTGACATCCATCAATCAAGTTTTTCCTACTAACATTTGCATTATTCCTCCAACTGTAGATTTAGAAACGTGGGCGGGTGAGTTAGTTAAAATAAAAGAAGAGCCCTCTAGGAGTAAAGGGAGATTGGGAGAGGGTGGACCTCATAAGCCTACCCTTGGAAAACTGAGCAAGAACACATGGGAAGTGTACTTAGAAGAGACTGTCTGTAAACAATGATAATCAGGGCTTTCAAAATCTTAAAATGGATTGAAATATCTGATTCATTATTTATTCATCACAGCACAACTTTGCAAATCTGAGAACAGTGTTTGGAAACCAAGTGCCTTCTATTTTGTACATCAAATAAGCAGATGGGTCTCCCTTCCAAACTGTGACTAAAGGGTTAAAGCTATAATTTTAGAAAAGAATCTCAGGAAATGACATTAAGATCTGATACATTTCCTTTTCTTTCTGGCAATACTATCCCCCAAAGAAAAAATATATATATACTTATTGATATCATGATAATGTTTCCCATTCTGAATACGAGTGTCAGACTGATTCCCGTTTATGTAAGTGTTTTTAAAACTGCGAGGACACTTTCACTACTATGAAAGCTGATGAGCCAATGAAGGGGAACTTCTTTTAACTCCATAATAGCAGGTTACATAGTAAATGAACACTGATGGTCAAATAGCCAATTATGGTATAAATATCCGTTGTTTACAGAGAGGTGTTAAATGAGCCTGTGGAGCACAAAGGATTAGGCCCGTCTAAGCTACAATTTGTTCTTCAACCCATTATGCCTTCCCTTAAAAAGGCCAGTGCCATTGTAGGTAATGTGCACACAGAACGTACTTCTCTATGTTGATTTTAGTTTGCTTTATTTCAATGCACACTGTTGTTTACTTTTTAAAATTTAAATAAATGTCAGCATTGTATAATTTCTATGTTAACAAAGCAGTGAGCAAAATCCCTTGTATGTTTATAAAATATTATTGTTTAATTCACATAGTTTAGAAATTCCAAATGTTGAGAATAGGAAGGAGGCCAAATACCATCTGTTTATAACTATGATGCATCGTAATATGTGTACTTTTAAAAGGAGTTTGGTCAATCATGCCACTATTTTATCTGCTCAGAATATGTTGAAGATTTAAAACGTAATTTACAGGATTACTTTTAGTGGGTTGCATCCAACTGTGAGTTGTAAAGAAATCGGTCTCTTCTGTTTTTCTCAAATTAATCATGTAACAGCCCCAATTAATGGGGGCTGTTAAACGTGTCACTTTTTGCTTAGCTCCAGAATTCTTCTAACTTTGGCTCAGTCCACCTTCTTGGTGCTGATAAGAACTCCAAGGACAAATGAAACAAAACATTCCTAGCTGTGTCTTTCTGCCAGGAGATAGTCACTTAGAATGGGAAGCAGGGTATGGTAGCTAATAATTAGCTAACATCAGCCCTGAGAAATTACCTGTGAAATATCCTTTGGTAGTGGGTTGAAAAACAACATTTGACACTCCCTGTTTTAAAATAGTACATTCTTGTCCTTGAGACTTCTGATTTAACTTACCTTTTATTTCAAAGACATCTAATTGCATACCATGTAACAAAAGGGAGCACACTTAGTTGCAATGGATGAGCAGGTTTTTTTGTTTTTGTTTTGTTTTGTGTTTAAAGTCACAATCTCAAGTTATTTAGTTAGAAACTCTCCCTTTACAAACTAGAGTATGTCTCTCAGCCAGGCCTTCAATTCCAGGCAGCCATAATTCTGATGTCCAGAGGTGATTTTCAGGTCTCACACCATGGGGTCTGTCTTTTACAGGCGAAGAACTTGAGATGAACTCAGATGTCCTGAAAAGAAATCAGAAAATGTGAAATAACATTTACTAGCACATGATGATGGCTTGATTGATTTTTAGCAAGGTAGGATTAGTAAAAAACTGCATCTTGAAATGTTTTTATAGATAAACATATGCAGAAATATGAAAACAAACTCCCAATAAACTGGACATGTTCTGGATATTTTCCTTCTCAGTAGAGTGTTCAATGAAACAAAGGTTGCCGCATGAAGTGGTCTCTTTGTACTATTTAGCAATATTTGTTTTCTCAAACATTTTAGTGTCAGAAGCTTCATTTAAAATTAGAACAATATGTAACTGAGAACATTAAGAGTATCTCATCCAAGTAAACAAACTGACCTATACATTACTTTTTTCAATCTAATTTTTACATTTTAAAATCTATTTGTTTTCTTTTTGTCCAATTCTCCCCCTTCAAACAAATCTTCTGAATCTTCATTTTATGAAAATATGCCTAGACTTGTATTTTTAGAGTAATAAGAAAATGGAAGAAGACGGAGGAGGAGAAGAAAGTAGAAAGAAAGAAAAAGAAAAAAAGAAATAGAAAAACAAAAGAAAGAAGGAAGAGAGGAAAAGAAAAGAAATGTGAGGAATAAACAGAAATTAGAGAAAATGGAGAGAAAAGGGGAGGTGAGAATAGGAGAAGACAGACTGTGCTGAAAAGAACTGTGGTAAAAGGTTTTTCATAAAAAGTTACCAAAATTGCTTTGAGTGGATAAGTCAATCATTAGGAGCATTGTAATTTCCAAGTAAAACCTAGATTGTTTCATTCAGATATTATATAGCTAAAGGAAACTTGAAGTGAATCTTTTTTGATACCTGTGGACCAGTTTTTCCATTTAAACACAACATTCTTGTATGAACTCTGTATTCCATATCTGTATCCCACTGTGGGAGACAGGGAAGAAGAACTAGAGGTATTCACTGCTTTTAAGGCATTTACAATTTAGAAATAAGCAGTAAATAGATAAAATGAATAAGACCACACATAATGTACTGTTTTATGTGGCCTACTATAAATGTAAAAATGAGGGCGATTTTAGATGGAGGAGTTTTTCAGACATGCTTTACTTCTGAGTACTTTGACTACAAGTTAATTTCTAAGCAAGTTAAACAAGACTAAAATGAATAAACCCTTTAGAAATCCCAAGCCTAATGAGTTACAGTAGCTACATAATGAAGATTGAAATTGGCATGTAGGTGTGCATATCTTGATCTCCTTAGAGCCAGCTTGGTGCCTTAGTGATGACCTGTCGTGTACATGTAAGTCATTGTGGCAGTCTTGTTTTCTTAGCAGCCAAGTCACTTTATAAAATACATGGTAATACATAATTATAGAGCCCTGAAATAACACTATGCAACTTAAACCATTATTGAATGGGCAGTTATAAGCATAATGAAATTGGGTAAAATACAAAAAGAAAGGAATTAAAAATCAGAAAAAAATGTATGCAAAACATACAATTCTTCAACTTGAGCTAAAGCAATGACAGAAGCTTTTTTTCATCTTGATTTTTGTTGAAGAGTAATAGACCCAAGAAAAAGTCAGTTGAGGACTGTAACTAAACAAACCATAAGACAACAAGAGCAAACTTTTTTTTAATATTTATTTTTTAGGTTTAGATGGACACAACACAATGCCTTTATTTATTTATTTATTTATTTATTTTTATGTGGTGCTGAGGATTGAACCTGCGTCCCACCCATGCTAGGCGAGCGCTCTGCCGCTGAGCCACAATCCCAGCAGAAATGTTTTTTTGTTGTTGTTGTTGTTGTCTTTCTAAGAGAGAATATAGAAAGTAGTAAACTCATCCACTTTAAAATTTAAGAAGAAAGGATATAAAATTTAATACACACAATCAATAATAAATATTCTTCAGTTTCGCATGATGGCTAATTAAGGGAAAAGTCTATGTGGAAAATTCAGAGAGATGACTATAATATGGTAATTAACTCTTTACTCTTTCAGCCTTAAAGGACAGAGAGTAGAGTAAGATTTCTTTTGCGTTCAGACCTGCAGCAACCTCAGAGATCAAATCTGCCTATACAAAAGAAATAAAAGGAATTCTAGTAGCTCTCCAACTCAAGTGCAAGTCTTACTGTTGGCCCCATTCTGACCAAGTCTCTGGATTCTTTGCTCTTGATAGGATCCTTGCCTCTCAGAGGTAAGCCACAGGTGGTTTCTTGTATTATTCTGGTGGACACTGTCCTTTCTGAATATACTCTAGCTGTTAGCCATTTTGTTATACATGGGAAGCTCTTTATAAATTTAGATGCATGTTTTCATCTGTGATCTAATTTAGTCTTTATAACATCCTTGTGTTAAAGGTAAGCCATAGCTTTCGTTGCAGGCTTCAGAAGAAAAACCTCAAACCATATTGCTAGTAAATTGCAAAGCTGGGACTAGATGTCTAATTAGATGGGGCTCAGTTTCCTCCTGTGCTTTAGAATGGATTCCCTACTTCCTTCTTCATTTGAGTTGTGATCATAGGAATAAATTACAAACACAGTCTTTGTATTAGGTGGGGAAAAGGAGGAAAAGGAAGAAGAGTAGAAGTGGAAGATACCAAATTAAAAACAACAAAAAAAAAACCCTTCAGATTTTTTGTGAAGTAGGGAAGAGTAAGTCTTTAATTTTCTTCCGTTTTGCTTACAGAAATTAATGAGGAGATCAGTACTTCCTAAAATTTGTAACATATAAAGGAAAATTTAATTTCAAAGCTTTCATAGTGCTCTGTGCTTTAAAGGAGAGCAATCTGAAGTAGATGGCACATTGACAGAGATTCTTAATATGTTCCCAGGCATGCATGAGTGGGTCACAAGCTGGATTTGGAGTAGAAGATGAAGAACTGCTCAGCTAAGAAACTAGTAGGAATATAAGAAGACTGTAAAAACTCCAATAGGAAAGAAAAGAATATGGTCAAAGAATAGAGGGACATAAGCTAGGACTAAGAAAATGTGTCTTAACAATTTCCAATTAGTGGGATATATAGTAGGCAATTATATTATTTTAGTAGAAGGGTATGCCACACTTGATTTTTTAGCTTATGCTCCAATATAACCTCCATCCATACCCCCAAACTTCTTTGAAAGTCTATTACACAAAAATGACTCGATTTAGTTCCACATTTTGTAATGAGGGCATGGGGAAGGTGGGCAAAGGTGACATTGCACAAGGTGTGACTGAAAGACTGGAGTTTGTGGAAGTGGGACATAGGACAGAAGACATTTGGAGAAGTGGAGGCCTTCTGAGAATGAATACTAAGAAACAAGAAAAGCCTTAATGAGGGAGGTCTTAGAAACAGCAGACCACTGAGTGTTGACGTTGTGGACACTTAGTATTTTGGGGTGCTCAACATCTATCTACCCTTCTATCAGAGTATATTTGAGGAATTAGTTCTTGATTTTAAATATAATCAGGTATGAAAATTGAATCTTGCTTTGAATAAAAGAACAAAAAGACACTTTGGTAACCCAGTCTATCTGATCTAGAGTTTCTAGATTATATTCCCCAGAGCTAGCTGTTGGGGTCTTCTTCCCATCTCCATGGTTCCTGGAGTTCCTACCATTGCCACATTCAGACTCTCAGCCTCCCAGCCTTCTATTCTTTATCCATATGATATTTCTCACAAACAAAGCAAACAGAGTACCTGGGCTCATCTAACTTGCTCAG
Organism: Urocitellus parryii; assembly: GCF_045843805.1. NCBI lineage: Eukaryota > Metazoa > Chordata > Mammalia > Rodentia > Sciuridae > Urocitellus > Urocitellus parryii. Next base: position 199,744,322 of record NC_135531.1, on the reverse strand, counting down.
TAAATAAAAACTATTATTCAGAGGGTGTAGAACGGCTATATCTACATACCACCCTGGCATGTTAGCTTCTCTTTAATTGGCCCACCGTGGTCCTAAGAGGCCTGCAGCGATCGGTTCATCACATCCTCACCATATCCCTTTTCTCAGACACAGAAGAAGGATTTTTTTTTCTTGTGTGTCTCTTCCTGAAGCCAAGAAAAGAGTTTTCTAGAAGTCCATCAAGAAAATTCTCCACAAAACTTTTTGAATCATATATGCATAAACTGGCAAGAGAAATAGGAATGTGGGAATGGTTTTGATCAATTAGAACCTAATCCTAAGCCATATGGATGAGGGATAAATATATCACAAACAAAACTAAAATAAGCCTCCCCAGGATAAGAGAAAGGAAATCGCTGTTTCGTAGACAACCCCTGCGGCACCTTCTTTCAGTAAGTACATTTAAGTCTTCTTTAGTCAGATTTAGTCTGTTGCTTGCAAACAAAGATTTCTAATTAATATATCCTATTATAAGTACTACTGGGATTACTTAAAATTTTGATAGCTTTTTTAGTAGATAGAAGTTACTTTTTCTTCAAAGTTATTTCTTTTTACCTTCTGTGTGTCAAAAGTTTATTGACAACAACTTAAAATTTCTAATTACGGTTAAAGACTTAACTTTTACATTTACTCATAGATTTCATTTTTGTTCTTTTAGTAATTCATTTAGTTATCACTTTCTTCCTTGTTTATTCAAAAAGTGTTATTAGATATCTAATATTGCCTGTGAAAGGTACTGGGTTAGTCATTAAACAACCCAGACGTTAAATAAAAATTGTGTAACCTCGAACTTAGGCCCTTTTCTCCCACTTTATAACATTGTTAGAGGGGAGCAGTGGAACAAAAATTACAAAGACCTGGATGTGGCCAGCCTTCTTTCTTGCTGACAAGTTTCCCCACTACGCCTGTGTGGGTTTCTCCATTCCTTGTGTTCTGAAGTGAGGCTTGCATTAACAGACAAGTTCTTTGGGGGCTTTAGGAATGAGAAGAGGGAGGAAAGAGACAGAGAACAGAAGTTCCAAAGGTTAAACTGGGGGGGAGGAGGTTATCTTGATGTGAGAGTGGAATTTGAAGACAGACAGAAAGGAGCAGAAGCAGCTGCTGTGTGTGAGCCACAGAGATGGGGAAGTGGGGGGTGAAGAACAGTCAGTCGGGGACTCTGTGCCTTTCATGATATTCAAGAAAATACATGAAGCATTTGAGTCACTTTAATATTATTTTTGGTCATTGCAGTGTGTGTGTGTGTGTGTGTGTGTGTGTGTGTGTGTGTGTGTGTGTTCTTAATTATGATGTTGTTCATGTGGGCTATAACTTTGTAGTTATCTAGAGCTCTTTTTGATGCAAGCAACAGAAATCAATTCACTAATCAGCAGTAAAATTAGTCTCTGGAAAAGTCCAAGGACATGAGCTTGGGCATTTGAGTCTGAGGTCTCTATGCTTAAGCACTATCTGGAATCTTTCCCCTGTTCTCCTCTCCTCTGGATTGCTTTCTTTTTCTAGAAGGCTGTTTTGATGTGGTCAGAAAGATGACTCATGTAATTCATATGATCCCTACAACTTCAGAAGAGAGAAGTGTCCATGTCAGACCCTGGCCAAAGACACTTACTCCCCAGCCTTGCTCACTTTCCTACACTAGCGTCAGGGGCGAGAGGGCAACTGAGGGTGACATTATTTCAGATGACCATTCCAGTGTTACATTGGATGGCTCCTTCATTTTGTATTAAAGATACTTTCCAGTTGTTTACAGAGGAACAAGTAGTGATATAGTTTACATTGTATCTCTTGTTAACAAGTCTCTTCTTAGTTATGTAAGTTACTATCACCATATGGAGTTGGATTTTAACTTAAATTTAGATCTCTAATTGTCTTTTCAAATGTATTCCAAAGGATTATACTCCAAGGTAACTTTGAAAGGAAAGTTATTGGATATGCAGAAGACATACCAAAAAAAATGAGAATAGAGCTATAAGACACAGTTTCAGCAAGTAAAGCAAAATATTCCCCACTGGAGAAATAATTGACTTACGCTTAAATATCATCTAGAAATACTCGAGTCCTTTGCAGATCCCCTAAAAAGAAAAGATACCCTCCAGAAGATTAGCCTGGGTTTCCCTTTGTTGTTGAGACATACTCAAAAGAATTGCCTGTTACATCCCAGACAGTCCAATTAAAGACATTAGAAGGAATTATAGATTTTTCCAAGCTAGAGAGGTTGATATGACCACTTCGTGTACTGTGGACTATCATTCAGATATTGAGTATCTGTTAAAAACTACTTGCTGATTTCTATGAAAAGTTGTTTATTTCTAATGAGAGTCACTTATATGAAAGTCTGAGTTTAACCAAATTGGGAGTACAAATACAAGCCTGGTATACTTTTTGCATGCCCCCAAATCGCATAATTGGTCCTCATAGTACTAAAGAGGTCAAGGTCATGAGAACTGGTTATATAAATTACTTGTGTCTAGAATGATCTGCACAACTATTGGTGATCAAAAGTGATTCAAAATGCTTTTGGCTCTGACTATGAGGATTTTATCATAATATGGAAGAAAATAATATATTTTTGTATATAGATAAACATATTTGGATAACCTATTGTAAGTAAACAAAATTGAAATTCGTGTGCACACTGTTTAGTGTAGTTGTAGGAGACTGTATTATTGATCTCAATTTCTCCCTATTATAGAATCATACATTGTACATTTATGTTCCTTTCCATGTGAGTTTACAGTACCCCTACTAGAGGAAACAGAGTACCTCCCCAACTATTGATATTGGGTTTAGCCAGAGACTTGCCATGTCAATTGACCAAAGGAATTAGATGGAAGTGACAGTATTCCCAATCCGAGACAAAGCCCCAATGGAAATCACATGTTCTGTCTTCTTGAACTTCTGTCATGTACCATGAGAATACCAGAGCCTGGGTTGCCACTATTCCATGAAGAATTTGGAGATACATTAACAGACCTGAACCCGACTTGTATCCTAGAGCCCAGAAATGGAACCTGCAGTTGAATCTTGGTACAGATTAGTTGTAGCAAAGCACAGACCCCCCCAAAGGGGGAACAAATGCTACTTGTTTTAAATTATCAAATTTTGGAGTATCTTTAATAAAACATTATTATATCAGTAGCAGATTTTTTCCTTTCTCCACAGATGTTCTGAAGTTGAAGGTGCATCTAGCAACTCATAACATTGTAGGATTGAGGAATTTCAGTAATTACATAGTTTATCATTTAATTAGAATTAGGGGAAGTGGTACAAAAGGATGTAGAAAACACCAAACACTGAGTCCTAACCTAATCTAAGAGTCAGGAAATGTTTCTTGGAGGAAATGACATTGAAGCTGATATCTAGCCTTTGGCAAGCACACTTGGGGGTGGGACGGGGAGCATTCCACAAGGGAACAATGCTTGCAAGGCTGCTGAAGCAAGAGGGAGCTCACTGTGTACAGAGAAGTGTCTGGAAAGCAGAAAGGAAGCATGCATGTGCCAGAAGAAGAGAGGTTTCCTTTATCACAGTGTGACAAGCTGAACTGTATCTCTCCCAAGATTCGCATGTTGAAGCCATGACCCCCCAGTACCTTGGAATGTGACTATTTGGAGAGGAGACCTTTAAAGAGATAAAATAAGGTCATAGGGGTGGGCCCTAATCCAGCACAACTTATGTTTTTATAAGAGGAAATCAGAATACAGACACAAATGGGGAAGACACAGGAGAGAGACAGACATCCCAAAGACAAGAAACCCCTGAGGAGGGAACAGCTCTGACACCGCCTTGATCTCAGACTTTCAGCCTCCATAAGGGAGAGAAAGCAAATGTCTGTTGTCTAAGGCAACCACTCTGCTGCATTTTGTTGACAGCCCTAGGAAACCAACACACAGCGTATGTCCAGTTCCAAGAACAGTGCTCATCTATAGTAGTTATTCAGTATATTGTTGGATTAGTGACTGATGGGAAAATGAATTACATGAAATGGACCATATAAAAGATTTTCAAACATTTTTATTTTATCTATGAGCAATGGAAAGTCATGAGGGTTTTAAGTAACAAAGTGAATTCATCAGATTTAGATTTTACAAAGATTCTTTGGGCCCCAGTGGAAACAATTGGAGAGGAGAGAGTTAAGAGGATGACACTGTAGTTCAAGGGAAGACAATGGTACCTTAGTTTAAGGTAGGGGCAGAGGAGATTGAAACAAATAGATTGGTTCAAGATATATTCAGGAATGGGCAGGGCTTGGTTGTTGGTTGAATAAGTAAGGTGAAGAAACTCTTAGGATGACTTTCTGGTCTGGGAATGTAGACTAGGTTCAGATTTGAGAAGAAGTTCAACCAATACAATTTGAGGAAAGGTAACTTTGGAATTCCTATAGGATTTCCAAGAAGAAACTTCTAGTTGAGGATTATTATGGTATAGATACTTGAAAGTTTTCCCACTACATATACCAAAAATGCTAGAAACAATAAAATAAATATTCTCAATAGTTGAATTTTGAAGAAAGTAAGAGAAATCACCATGGTTGTCAAAAGGAAGAGGGAACTACAGGCTGAGTGCTAATCACCTAAGGGCTGGGGGTAGGCAGGGGGTGGTTAAGGCCTCAAGAACCTAGAGGCTTGCATTTTCATGCTCAAAGAGACCCAGAAGACAAGTTCTTGGGCATTCTTGGGGGAGGAGGAGAAATGAGATAGAATCTCTTATATAAATCCAGAATCATTTAAGGAATATACCCTCGAATAATAGAAATAATATGCATACCAGCCCAAAAAGAAAAAGGAAGCTTGTCTGTCTAGGCCCAGGTTCAGGCTAGAAAACAGAGTTCATAATCACAGCCATGTTCTTCATGTGAGCTCAGTGTTCAAAATGCATGGCCCTAAAAATTCCATGTTCAGATGTCAACATATTCTCAACAAAAGCCAACTGAGAACAAATCTGGTATGATAAAAGCAGACTACACAAGATGTCTCCAGATGAAGCCCATTAAAGGTGGGCTCACCATTCAAAATCACAAAACACCCAAGAAAACCATCCACCTAGATAGATTTAGTAAAGAGCAAAACAGCAGAATTGTACCCCTAGGAACTTCAGATAATAGAACTATGAGAGAGAGAGAGAGAGAGAGAGAGAGAGAGGGAGAGAGAGAGAGAGAGAGAGAGAGAGAGAGAGAGAGAGAGAGAGAGAGAGAGACGGGCAGGGGCAGGGGTGAGATGCATAGGTTCAAAAGATTAAAATTTTTAAAAAGAGGAATTTTTTGTTTTTTAAAGAGAGAGAGAGAGACAGAGAGAGAGAATTTTTTTTTTTTTTGTAGATGAACACAACACAATGCCTTTATTTTTATGTGGTGCTGAGATTCGAACCTGGTTCCTGCACATGCTAGGTGAGCGCTCTACGCTGAGCCACAATCCTAGCCCCCCCCAAAAGAGAATTTTTTTATTTTTTATTTTTTAATTGGTTGTTCAAAACCTTACAAAGCTCTTGACATATCATATTTCATGCATTAGCTTCAAGTGAGTTATGAACTCCCATTTTTACCCCAAATACAGATTGCAGAATCACATCGGTTACACATTCACATTTTTACATAATGCCATACTAGTAACTGTTGTATTCTGCTACCTTTCCTATCCTCTACTATCCCCCCTCCCCTTCCCTCCCATCTTCTCTCTCTACCCCATCTACTGTAATTCATTTCTCTCCTTGTTTATTTTCCTATTCCCCTCACAACCTCTTATATGTAATTTTGTATAACAATGAGGGTCTCCTTCCATTTCCATGCAATTCCCCTTTTCTCTCCCTTTCCCTCCCACCTCATGTCTCTGTTTAATGTTAATCTTTTCTTCCTGCTCTTCCTCCCTGCTCTTAGTTGCTCTCATTATATCAAAGAAGACATTTGGTATTTGTTTTTTAGGGATTGGCTAGCTTCACTAAGCATAATCTGCTCTAGTGCTATCCATTTCCCTGCGAATTCCATGATTTTGTCATTTTTTAGTGCTGCATAATACTCCATGGTATATAGATGCCACATTTTTTAATCCATTCATCCATTGAAGGGCATCTGGGTTGGTTCCACAGTCTAGCTATTGTGAATTGTGCTGCTGTGAACATTGATGTGGCAGTATCCCTGTAGTACACTCTTTTAAGATCTTCAGGGAATAGTCCAAGAAGGGCAATAGCTGGGTCAAATGGTGGTTCCATTCCCAGCTTCCCCAGGAATCTCCATACTGCTTTCCAAATTGGCTGCACCAATTTGCAGTCCCACCAGCAATGTACAAGTGTACCCTTTTCCCCACATCCTCTCCAGCACTTGTTGTTGTTTGACTTCATAATGGCTGCCAATCTTACTGGAGTGAGATGGTATCTTAGGGTGGTTTTTATTTGCATTTCTCTGACTGCTAGAGATGGTGAGCATTTTTTCATGTACTTGTTGATTGATTGTATGTCCTCCTCTGTGAAGTGTCTGTTCAGGTCCTTGGCCCATTTGTTGACTGGGTTATTTGTTGTCTCATTGTCTATTTTTTTGAGTTCTTTGTATACTCTGGATATTAGGGCTCTATCTGAAGTGTGAGGAGTAAAAATTTGTTCCCAGGATGTAGGCTCCCTATTTACTTCTCTTATTGTTTCTCTTGCTGTGAAAACTTTTTAGTTTAAGTAAGTCCCATTTGTTGATTCTTGCTATTAACTCTTGTGCTATGGGTGTCCTATTAAGGAATTTGGAGCCCGACCCCACAATACGTAGATCGGAGCCAACTTTTTCTTCTATCAGATGCAGAGTCTCTGATTTGATTTCCAGGTCCTTGATCCATTTTGAGTTAACTTTTGTGCATGGTGAGAGGAGGGGATTCAGTTTCATTTTGTTGCATATGGATTTCCAATTTTCCCAACACCATTTGTTGAAGATGTTATCCTTCCTCCATTGCATGCTTTTAGCCCCTTTATCAAATATAAGATAGTTGTAACTTTGTGGATTAGTCTCTGTATCCTCTATTCTGTACCATTGGTCCACCCGCCTGTTTTGGTACCAGTACCATGCTGTTTTTGTTACTATTGCTCTGTAATATAGTTTGAAATCTGGTATCGCTATACTGCCTGATTCACATTTTTTAAAAACAATAAAAACAAGATGCAAAGAGATGTGAAAAGAATTAATTACAATGAGAAATATAGAATAGAGCTCAGGAAGTTAATATAATCAATCATTTTAAGGGTATATTAATATGGCTTAGAGGAATTTATAAATTTGAAAACAAATCTGAGGTTAAAAAGATATACATATGTACATATATAGTGTGTGTGTGACAAATACACACTATATATATATATATATATATATATATAATAAGTATATATAATTTATTTCTGAATATATACACAAAAATATATGTGCAAAACAAACTGTAACTTAAATAGCTTATGAGAATAGGAATTTCACAAGGATTTAGTAGAGGGAATGGAGAATAATTACCTATTAAAACAGAACTACAAAGGAATGATAATGAAATTGACAACAGATTTCTTAATAGCAACCTAGTGGACAAAACAAAGTAAAATTAATATCTGCAAGTTGCCAAGAGAAAATAGCAGCCAATTAACAATTTTATAGGCATATATACTTCATACCCTGTATTTATGCCATTCAAGCATCAGATCAAATACAAATCTTTCTTTCCAGATAAAGAATGAGAAGCTATGACTCACAGAACTTTGCAGAAATCTTAAATCAAAGTGTTCTTCAATAGAAAGGAATTGAATCCAGGCAAGAATGATGTATAAGAAGCATTAGTGACATAATAGTAAATATGTAGATAAACCTAGCCAACCATTTCAGAATAAAAAGATGGAACATTTCTTGACTTTATAGTAGTTATTTCAGTGGAGAAGAGGGCAAAATTGTATGATTTAGCCATGTAAGTAATGTTTTATTTCATAAGTTGGATAGTGGACCAATCTATAACTCCATAACTCTTCATTTTTGTGTGTATCTTAAAGTGTTATGAGATTTTTAGAAATAAATGAATTGCATATTTTTTAAAGCCCAGAAAGTCTAAAAATAATAGCATAGAAAACAGATGGGTATGATCACATCTTGTCCTGACATTTTGCATTCTTTAGAAGAAGGATAACATACCATAGACTTTAAGCTTTATGAAGACAAGATAAGAAGAACAAAAATAAAATATAATGTTTGCTAGGGAGAATTAAATTTTTTTAAAAAATTGATTGGCCCCTCCCCCAAAGAAAGAAAAAAACCCCACAAGGATGGTAAATAAAAACACAAAGTACAATGATTGAAGTAAATCCAAATATACAAGACATTATAATAATCCAAGCAACATAAAGTTGCCACTAAAACTGGTGCTGAAAGACCAAATTTATATATCTGAGTAAATTATGTTTACTGGAAATTCATGTAAACCGTGAGGTATGAAAAGCTTGGAAGTAATTTTTCTTCCTTTTCTTTTTTTTTTTTTTTTTGCAGGGGGAGGGGCGTGGTACCAAGGATTTAACTCAGGGGAATTCAACCACTGAGCCACGTCCCCAGCCCTATTTTGTATTTTGTTTAAAGACAGGATCTCACTGAGTTGCTTAGCACTTCGCTTTTGCTGAGGCTGGCTTTGAACTCCTGATCCTCCTGCCTCAGCCTCCCCAGCTGCTGGGATTATAAATATGCATGCACCACTATGCATGGCTTGGAAGCAAATCTCTAGGACAAGAAAAACCTTACTAGGGGAAAAAAAGAAAAACTATATATAAAGAACTCAAAAAACTTAACACCAAAAAACCAAATAACCCAATCAATAAATGGGCTACTGAACTGAACAGACACTTCACAGAGGAAGAAATAAAATCCATCAACAAATATAGGAAAACGATGTTCAACATCTCTAGCAATTAGAGAAATGCAAATCAAAACTACTCTAGGATTTCATCTCACTCCAGTCAGAATGGCAGTTATCAAGAATAGAAACAACAATAAATGTTGGCTAGGATGTGGTGAAAAAGGTACACTCATACATTGCTGGTGGGACTGCAAATTGGTGCAACCGTTATGAAAAGCAGTATGGAGATTCCTCAGAAAACTTGGAATGGAATCAACCTTTGACCTAGCTATCCCACTCCTTGGTTTATATCCGAAGGACTTAAAATCAGCATACTATAGTGATGCAGTCACATCAATGTTTATAGAGCTCAAAATAGCTAAAATATGGAACCAACCTAGATGGCTTTCAACAGATGAATGGATAAAGAAAATGTGGTATATACACACAGTGGAGTATTATTCAACTTTAAAGAAGAATGAAATTATGGCATCTGCTAGTAAATGGATGGAACTGGAGAATATCATGCTAAGTGAAATAAGCCAATCCCCCCAAAACTAAAGGCTGAATGTTTTCTCTGATATTCGGATGCTAATTCACAATAAGGTGGAGGGCAGTTAGGGAAGAATAGAGTTACTTTGGACTAGGCAGAGGGGAATTAAGGGAGAATATGAGGAAGGGAAGTAGGAAGGACAGTAGAATGAATTGGACTTCAGTACCTTATTGCATATATGACTATATGACCAGTGTGATTCTACAACATGTACAACCAGAAGAATGAGGTGTTATACTCCATTTATGTATGATGTATCAAAATGCATTATATTGTTTTGTATAACTAATTAGAACAAATGAAAAAAAAGTGGATTTAAAAAGCTGGAGATAGTAACAGAAAATAATAAATTTTAAGGTTACATGCACTACATCAGCAATGTTTAGAATAATGGTGGTAGGACTGAGGTTGTAGCTCAGTGGTAGAGCACTTGGCTTGCATCATGTGAGGCACTGGGTTCAATCCTCAGCACCACATAAGGATAAATAAATAAAACAAAGGTATTGTGTCCATGTACAATTTTTTAAAAATTAAAGAAAGAATAATGGTGGCTACTATGTAATGGAAAAAGGCATACATCAGCAATTCTCACCTTGTGAGCAACAAACAGCACACATGCAAAAAATATGAGGCAGAAGTTAACCAAACTACAAACTACAACATCAACACTGATCTCTAAGAAATGCTCCTGTAATTTTCTTCTGTAATTCTTCTGATGTTTTCTAGTTCAATCACTCTCACTTTAGCAACCAATTTCTTCTCCTCAATGCTTATCCCCAGATGGATTCCCTCCTTTCCCTGTTTGGACTCCGAGTCCCCGCACCAGGTCAACCTGGAATGTGTGAGTATCTTCTTACTCTGTTCAGGCTGATTCTTTACACTAGGCTGGTCAATCAAATAGATAAAATCTTAGTAAGGATATGGAAGATTGGAACACCACAAATTGGAAGCTTGATATATATTGAATCTTAAAATAAACAGTTAGGGAATTTGGAATGTTTTCAGCATACTTGGAGAATTCTCCAAATTGATGACTGCCATAGTTCATTTTAGGTGTCAAGTTAACTAGGTTGCAGGATACCCAGGAAAATCATTATTTCTGGGTATGTCTGTTGAGGGTATTTCTGGAAGAGATTGGCATTTGAATGAGTGGGCTGAGTACGGAAAATTTGTCCTCACGTAGGTGGGCAGGCACCATTCCATCAGCTGAGGGTCTGAACAACAACAACAAAATGCACAGCAAAAGCAAATTCTTTCTCTCAATCCAGGACACTCTTCTCCTCTTGCTCTTTGGACATCAGAATTCTAGGTTCTCCACGCTTCAGACTCCAAGACTTGCACCAGCAGCAAGGGGATTCTCAGTGCCTCATCAGCCTCTGTGCTTCTAAAGCTCACTACTGACATATACTGAGCCACACTACTGAGTTCCATGGTTCTCCAGCCTTTAGACAGCATGACATGAAACTTTTTAGCCTCCATAATCATGTAAGCCTGCCTATCTATCTATCTATCTATCTATCTATCTATCTCCTATTGATTCTGTTTGTATGGAGAATCCTGATGAATGCAATCACTAATTAGGATTCAGTGAAAACCTCAACAAATGTCTGAGTTAAGCTCAATAGGATTAATTTAGAAATTAGAAAATAGAATTGAACACAATACCATTAAATTAGAAACCAAAGACAAAAATCCCCAATACATTTGAAAATGCAAAATACACATGAATACATTCACGACTTGAAGAATTGTGAATGGTGAAAACATCACATGACAAAACTTGAGTGATATTTCTTCTTCCTGAAAAATTTAATCCTTGAGCCATTAGGTGAGACCAAGCAAGATGTGAGAAGCAGAAATGGGTCAAAAGAGGGTATCAGGTCCCAAAGAGAAAGAGGAGAACATCGCTGAAAAACATCTGGCAGCCTAGTGTAAAGAATCAGCCTGAACAGAGTAAGAAGATCCTCACACATTCCAGGTGGACCTGGTGTGGGGACTCAGAGTCCAAACAGGGAAAGGAGGGAATCCATCTGGGGAAAAGCATTGAGGAGAAGAAATTGGTTGCTAAAGTGAGAGTGATTAAACTAGCAAACATTAGAAGAATTATAGAAGCAAAGTTTCTCATTATTAGAGAAAGGAGCTATAAATATGGAAGAAAAGAAAAAAACAGAATGAACAGTAGAATTAGAAATGTCAACACGGACTTGAGGTTTTCAAAAATAAATAGATAGATAGATAGATAGAGGCATAGAAATAAATCTAGAAGTCAATATGTGGTATATGCATACATATACCTATCTTTGTTAAGACTGGAAGTAGCAACGCTTCATATGACGTCTAACACCCATAGTTTGGCTTCTAAATACTATTTTTCACTAAAACGAAACAAGACTTAGAGAAATGGCTTTTGGCGGGATTAGAGGAAGAAAAGTATAAGAAAAGCTTGGAACTTATTGTGACAGAAACCAAGGAAGTGCAAAATAATGAAGATATGTCAAAAAACAGAAGTAAGTCTAAAAGGGCTCCCACTGTCCAAACTGGCCAAAGTTAACTCTGATAATACATTGGTAATAACTCATATTAACTTATGATGTTAAACAAAATATGAAGCTATAAGGCATAAGTAGAAGAAAAAATGAAGGTTTGATGAGAAACAGGATACTTACATAGTACTATGGCTTGAATATATATGTACCTCCAAAAATCAAATGTTAAGAAAATAATACCTAATGTGGTAGGATTGAAAGGTGAAACTTTTTGGAAAATGATAAAGTCATGAGAGCTCTAACCATAAGAATGGATTAGGGTCTAGTGGGAACAGCTCTTTGTTTCTAAGATGACACCTTGTGGCTCTGTACTCACAGGGTAGAAAGCTAAAGGGCAAATGTGTCAAAAAAGTACTAGGGTGCTCACTTCAACCTCCTTTAAAGCCTTTTTGCCCTTCAGCCTTCTGCCATGTGTAAGAGCACAGCCACCAGGTGTAGTCTTGGAAGCAAAGAGCAACCCTCACTAGACTCTAAATCTGCTGGTGCTTTAGACACCAGAACTGTGACAAATAAGTTTTTCTTGTTTATTAGATATCCAGTATCAGAGATTTTGTAACAACAGTACAAATGGTTTAGGAAAGGTAATTTTAAATGACTTTGCCACAAAATGGAAGAAGAGATTGTTTTATGGTGGGGGATCCTAGAAGTCATTACTTTCATCAGGTGAAAGTCAGTTACTGAAGCCATGCATGACCTGGGAGGAGGCATTAGGAAGAACACAGCATAATTACTACAGTGTTATAACCTGAGTCTAATCATAAGGAAAATCAGGCAACCTTAAACTGAGGAAAAGTCTATGAAATAACTAGACTCATTCTCAAAGGCATCAAAATTATAAAAGTTGAGGGCAAAGTGAAGAATATTCCAGACTGAAGGAGACTAAAGAGGCATAACAACTAAATGCAGTGTTTAATTTCAAACTAGATTCTTTTGTTATAAAAAATACTATTGCATTAAGTGCTGAGACTTCAATGTGGTCTGTGGACTGAAGGAAAAGAGTGTATTCAAGTTCCTTTCCTGATTTCATTGGTTGTGTAGCTGCTGGGGAGGAGTTTATTCTTACATGCAGAAAATAACATTATTTGTAAGTATCTGGAACTAATGAATCTTTGGGTCAACTATTTGCAAGTATTGAGGAAAAATGAATTATTCATATGGTGCTTTAGTTAGCTTTTTTCTGGCTATGACCAAAAGACCTGAGAAGAACAACTTAGAAGAAGAAAAGTTTATTTAGGCTCATAGTTTCCGAGATTCAGTCTATGGTCGGCTGACTCCATTGGTTTGGGACAAGTGAGGCAGAACATCATTACAGAAGGACAAAACAGAGGAAAGCAGCTCACATGGAAACCAGGAAACAAAGTGAGAGCTCCACTCACCAGGGACAAAATTTAAACCCCAAAGGCACGTCCCAGTTAATCTACTTTCTCCAGCCATACCCTACCTGCCTACAGTTTCCACACACATAATCCATATCAGTGAGTTAATTCACTGATTATATTATAGCTCTCATTATCTGATTATTTCCTTTCTGAAAATTCTTGTGTTGTCTCACCCATGAACTTTTGGGTGACACCTTATATCTATACCATAACATATGGTATTGGCCTGCTTTTTGTGACATTTTGATCAATGTAAAAATTTAAAGAAAACAACCAATAGCAAAATAAAAGATGCCTGATGTAGCTTAAGTAGCACATAGAAGAGAATGCACAGCCTGTACTTACTATAATGAACAAGAATACGATGAAAATTAGTGAGTTAATAATAAGTCAATAAGCTAGGGAAGAGACACACTAACCAGACTTTAAAGGGGGAAAAAGTGGGATAAAAGGGAATTAAAAGGACAGACAACAAAATTAATGAAGTTGAAGACAAGCAAGAGAATTAAGAGTGACCTTTACTCTCATGACGGTAGCTAGGCTTTCCCTCTTAGTTGCCTGAGCAATGGAAGCCGCTGCAGAAACATAGCTTTTTGAATTTCCAAACATTGACCATTTGTATATCAAATAGGAAGGCCCTAAGGATCTCAAAAGATGACATTAATATCAAAAACCAGGGACTTGGAAGGCTATATGAAAAGGTACTGTTAACCACACCAAATTAAATAAAGACCCCATAGACTAACAAAGGGAAGAACAGAAAAAAATGGTTAGAAGGAAGGTGCAAAACTCTGGTGTTGGTGGTGTCTCTGTGAATGGACTTTATGCCCTGACCCTCTCATACGGGCTGCTAGAAATGCCCACAGGACAGGAGAACATTGGAACAAAGATCTTAGTAGTCTTGTATCTGGGGGTAACCTGGATTAGCTTTTCCTTGCTGTGACCAAAATACCCGACAAGACCAAATTAGAGGAGGAAAAGTTTATTTGGGCTCAGAGGTTGAGTTCATGGTCATCGAATTCCATCACTTTGGGCCCAAGGTAGCATCACAGCTGAAGGTACAATGGAGGAAAGCTACTCCACTCATGGTGGCCAAGGAATAGATGGAGAAAGAAAGAAAGGGAGAAAGAAAGAAAGAAAGAAAGAAAGAAAGAAAGAAAGAAAGAAAGAAAGAAAGAAAGAAAGAAAGAAAGAAAGAAAGAAAAGAGAGAGAGAAAGAAAGAAAGAAAGAAAAGAGAGAGAGAAAGAAAGAAAGAAAAGAGAGAGAGAAAGAAAGAAAGAAGGAAGGAAGTAGGGAGAGAGGGAGAAAGGAAGGGAAAAAGAGAGAGGAAGAAAGAGAGAGGTAAAGACCCCATAAGGGAAGTTGGCCCACAACCCCAGCCATTCCCCACCTTGCCTACAGTTACCACCCAGTCAGTCCATTCAGACTAGGATGGAATGATTAGGTTAGAGCTTTCACAATCCAGTCATTTCACCTCTGAACATGCTTGCATTAAGACAGGAATGTTTCAGAACTACTCACTTCTAAACCATAACTGAACCCAGGGAGGACCCTAGGCTCACACACTCCCTTGTGCCACTATAACCCAGCAGCAGTACAAAGGCGATGGCCATGTGGGGTGTTCAGGTAGTCAGTTCGGGAGAGCTTTTGTGATCCTGACATCCCCATGAATCTCTCAGTAAGCCACATACTTTCTAAGGACCCCTCCCCCCCAAAAAAAAAACCCTCAGTGATGTTTAACCGAAGAGTTCTCACATGGGGCATAGTAAGGTTAAGGTCGATATTAGGTTTAGAGTGATAAATAAGAACCAGGTGGGATGGTGACATCTGAGAGTCTTGCATGAATTGACACTGGGATACCAGAATGGCAGCATCTCTCTCAGTGAATGTCAGCATTAATAGATGATGGCTCCCATTCCGGCCCCTTGTTCCTTGTAAGCTACCCTGAGCACAGATTCAAAAGTATCCCAATGGCTCTTTTATAAGTTAATGGATGATTGGAAGCATGGATGGGTGAGTGAATAATAAAAGAAGAACACCAATTTAAAAACCACTCTGTTATAGGACTTCACTTGAGGAAGCCACCTAGAGACAGTCACACTCTCCTCATAGACTAATGCCCATCCTCACTCTTCGTCCATGATCTGCAGCTGCTAACAGTGGGAGAAGAATAGGTTCTTATATCATTTCCATCAGCAGTCGAAATAGTCCTGAGGTTACCAGATAAGCAAGTGGCTTTGCAAAACAGAACATTGAATAGAAGTATCATTGGGAGTTTCATGAAACTGAAAAATATTTCAAAAAAGAATGACTTCCAATTTTGCTTATTTACTGAAGAGAAATAAAGTACATTTGAATTGTTCTCTATCCTGTTCAGAATCTACTCTTTTAATCATGGCCTTTCTAGGTTTTCATTTGTATACTTAGAGAGATCTTAGTGGCAGCAATTTGTAATTCTAAAGCAGTCTACAAAAGTACACTCATACAGCATAACCCAACCACAAATTTATGCAGATTTTTTTCCTCTGTCTTAGATTCTGCAGTTCTTAAAGGAAAGCGTGGATGCGGTGATATGTCACAACTGCTATTAGAGAAGTCCAAGGGAAAAGAGTACAACATGATGATCAACCTTGGCAGTCCCCACATACAGCGTGATTATATTGTAATACTGTTTGATGCAATCGTATGTTTGATCAGTTTCAAGAGATGAATATCACCTCACTTCAAACAATATGATACAGTCTCATTGTATGGAATTATGGCTGCTGTCAATCAGCATATGGCATAACCCTTAAAGTGCCATCTTTGGGGAATGTCATAAAAATGATTGCAACACTTGCATTAATTAGTAAGTTTTTGCACTAAAATGAAGCAAAACCTGTTAAGACAATTTGCCTGCTATATCTCTGTTCATTTTGTTATCATAGAAACACATAGATAACCCATACATGCATATGCTCAGCTGATTAGCTCAACTGGTTAAACAGCCATGCTCATAAAGATATCATGCATATGAGACCCTTAATATGGATCAATGAGCTATATTTTACTTCATGATACCCCAACATATACCCACCTTGAATCAACTATTTTATCAAAGTGAGAGGTAGATGGAAAGTAATAGAAAACACTGAATGTTCAGGGTCTATCTATGGCTATATCTAAACTCAAAATTTAGCTTAGCAAATGACAAATAAATGGGATGTGGATGTTTAGATGTGATAAATACAGACTTGGAGTCTTTGGAATGTCATTAATTTCACTTTGTCAAGGTTAATAAACAAAATGTTTTGAGGGAATAAGAATCGTGGTCTTTTTAAATTTTTAACGTTAGCTGTGGAATATTTCCCCTCTTGTTTGAAGTTGTACTTTTGTTATTATTATTGCCTTTATCTTAGGTTTGACCATCACCATGTAGTAATACCTATTTTTTCCATGTATGCATTATTCGAGAGATTGCTGCCTTGACATGAGACATGCCAATTTGACATAATACTTCATATGCACTTTATTCCCAAAGTGGCTAATCCACCTTCTGGATTCCTGGATTATTGCAAGTCTTTTCTCAAAGAAGTCCTCTCCCACCATGTCTCCTAGCACTCTCCCACCCACTTTTCTGGTTTCCTTTGCTCTTTTTTTTTGTCAACTGAACAATCAATCGTTGCTGTGGTAGGCAGACTTTTAAGATGTTCAATGTTCCCTGCCTCTTTGTATTCATGACCTCGTGCCTCCCTTCTAATGAATAGAAGATGGCCAAAGTTATTGAATGCCGCGTCCATGGGTAGGTTATAAAAGACCATGACTTCTGTCTTGCTTTCCATCTCTCCCTTTCTCTCTTGCTGGCTTTGATGAATGCCCTTCCCATGTTAGAAAACACCACGTGGCAAGGCACTAGGTGAAACCCCTGGCCAGCAGCCAGCAAGGAAACAAGAGTCTCATTCTAATGTTTGCTTAATCCTACCAAATATGAAGGAGTAAGCTTGGAAGGGGATCCTGTCTCGGTTGAACCTCCATTTATTTATTTAGGCTTTTGGTGGTGCTCGGGGTGGAATCCAGTGTAGAATACATGCTAAGCAAGTGGTGATGTGCCACCGAGCTACTCCCCTGGCCTCAGTGGAATCTGGAATGTGACTGAGCTACCAGCTGACATCTGGAGAACAGCCTCCTAAGGGAACCTGAGGCAGAACACCCTGCCAAGCTGTGCCCCAGTTCCAAAACCACAGAAATGGTGGGTGATAAACATGTTCTGTTTTAGGCCACTAAACGTTGGGATTATTTGTTACACAGCAATAGAAAACTAACACTATTACTAACTCAGCAAACACACTTGGTAGCTCCCTACAGTTCCTGTGTGGTGACCAATAAAACAGTGAAGTGGAAACAGACATCTGTATGCCTTTTTCCAAATTTGTCTAAATATAGAAGGTTTCATAACATGGGCAGGTATTGTGAAGGGCTAATCAGGAAAGAAACATGCGAAATCTCTATGAGCTTCCTATAAAGGTCCTCGTTAGTACCTTTCATGGGCAAGAGGTGTTGACCAGTTTTTACTCTTTTGGTTAAAATTGTGAAGCTTTGAAGCAGAATGTTTCCGTTTTTTAAATTTATAATGCAAATTTTGGCACACTGCCATACTGGAACTCTGGAAATACAAGATGGTCTTTATTCATGTTGCCTATGCTGTATTCTTAATTATATCTGTATAGTTTTGAAGATTCTCCCATCACCATATCATGTTGGCAGGTTGTTGAACTTTAGGTTTCGTGGTAGAATTGTTAACAGTTCAAATAAAAATTTAAAACAACAACAAAAAAGTTAGAGGTAGGTTATCTTGTCACTAGTACCTGGGATGATTTGAAGAATGGGTATTAAAACAGGGTCATGTAATTTGTGAGTTGTTTTGTTATTTACTTAATTATTTATATTAATAGAAGGAAACTGTGATGAAAAATATGTATAGAATTCAAAAAGCATTTCTTATTTTGAGATTTAATATATAGACTCAATCTAACATGAGTATATTTAACCTAATATTATAGCATCCTCCAAATTATTTATTAAATTTGAGCCATATCTACTGCTAGTATAGACACAATCCAGTGGGTAGAAGGGAGTCAATTGGTACTGGAGATGTTCATGAGTTGGCCAGATATAATCTATCAAGAATTGATTTCCTTAAAAGGTCCTCAAGTTATGTAGGATTTAAAACAATAATGAAAAAGAGACATATTTCCTTGTTACATTAATGACAATTTTTAAAATGAATTATATCCAATTTAGGTTATAGGAAAAATGGCTTATGCACAGTTGGTAGGAGTGTAAATTGGCACAACCTGTTTGGAGAGCAATTTAACAAAATTCTTCAACATTTTAAGTCCATTTCATGTCTAGGAATTTATGCCAAGAAAATAAATCTGAACTTGCAAAGATGTTAAAAGATGTTTATTAAATCACTGTTTATAAGAATAAAAATTAATGCAACCTAAATATCTGTCAATAGGATTAAATACATTATAAAATACACAAAATAAAGGCAACTATAGCCAGTTAAAGAAAAACATTTGTACCGTGGGCAAGTATCAGCAATGTGTCATTAATTTTTCAATAATTTTTAAAGTTAGTCATTAGGTACACACACACACACACACACACACACACACACACACACACACACGGGTTCCAGATTTGTTTTTTGAAAATGCCAACGACGTATATGCATGGATGAGCATGATACCAAAACAAATACATACACCAAACTGTTAAAGCTAGTTTTCTCTACTAGAGAAATCATTGTGAGATATTTGAGTATTTTACAATGAGTAATGTCAACCTAAAAGGCAAGTTGAAGAACGACATATGTGAACACAGAGTTTATTCTAAACTAGAATAAGTGCTCCAAAATGTCATATGAAGGATCTGGTTTTATAAATTAAAAAAAAAATAGAGTTACAGCAGATTGGTTGTTAGGATTTCATGGGTCAACAAGAATAGCACCACAAGAGTAGGTCTATATAACATCGGTCATCATTCATGGTATGTTGTACTTCCCGATAAAAATTAAGACTTGCAGAAACAAGCATTCTCCAAATTATTTATTAAATTGTACCAGAAAATATATAAGGAACTAAGATGAAGTGGTTTATAGTTAATTAGGTCATGAGATTTTGAAAGACAGGGCATGACTGCTGTCTCACAACCCAAACCTCTTAGGACTGAGACCAAACCCCATTTCTTTATGTCTTCAATATGTATTATTTATTAGTCAAAAAAAGAGCTATTTTTGCTTTGTAAAATGTTCTAGATAGTAATTTTTTGTCCATTTCTTTTGGATACTGAAAAAATTCAACATATAATCATGTGTTTCATTTTGTCCTCTAATGGCTCACCCGTTTTTTATTCATTAACTCAGTAAGCACTATTAAGCACCTCTCACATGTTTAGCACCATGGTAGCCATTGAAGAAACATTGTGAATGACACAGAATCTGTCTCTAGTGAAGAAGACATGTAAGTTTCACATAAAATAAAGTTTATAGATGTTCTTATGGGAAATATAAGATAAGGTAGGGCTAGGGGAGAGAGTGAACAATTTAACACTTTGGAACAATTCATGGATTTGTGTGTTATCTTTGTAGATATTCTATCCACTATAAATATTATCAGTGTCTCAAGACTGATTCTGTACTTTTAAAATAATCTATTGTGGTCCAGAATTTTGCTGGTGGTATGACAAGTGTTTAACAAATAATTTTACACTCAAGAGGCTTTACTAGAGTGGTGGTTTTCAAACTTTCATAATTTAAACTCACATTTCATACTAGACAATGCAGTAACACAGTAAAATGGACTTAAAAATCAAAGCACATAAAATAAGGAAGCAATAACTTCAGACATTACAAGGTCTTGATACATCTACAAAATATCCACAATATCCAAGATTAGCTAGTCTCACAGTGCTCACTGAGCATGAAGTTAATGTTTGAGTAGGTTGTCTGTATGTCTAATGGGCAAACTCTATTGGTACAAGTATGTATATCATGTGTAGAGAATACATATGTAAATATAGTTACTTAAAGCATACTCACAGGTACAAATCTTGAAAGCAATGATTCAATAACAATGTATATCCTTTATTAGTAATTTGAAGTTCTTATTACAAACAGCAAATTGAATGGAAGACCATCTACCTAAGGACAGACATCAATAGAAACCAAATAAGAAGCTTAAAACTGATCAACATTTGAAGGCATACCTGTGCAGGGTGGGTGCTGGCTCAGGTGGTTAGCCATGACTATGTGTCAAGCCAGAATTATCACAAGGACATTGCTCCTATTTGCTTTTTGTAGAACCTGTCAGTTGGGATCTTTGTTCATAGGGCTTAAGTGATTTCTGGCACTTGGGGGAAAAACCCACTGAGATAGTTGATTCAGGGAGTGCCTCTCCATTTCCAAAGGGTTTTGTGCCTTGCCCACAGAGACTGATGTGAACTGCAGCTCCTTTTTTCAATTTCCTGTCATCAACTGGATGACAGACAAAAAAAAAGTGGTTGAAGGAGAGATGTGGGAAAAAAATGTAAGTAAAGAACAGAAAAAGTAGATGAAAATTAAATGTGGACAAAAGTACAGTTTCTCCATCTATCAATATAAAAATTTTAGGACATTTGCTGTCAGTAATGATTCAAGAGGAAAGGAGTTCTTTGAGATGAATCCTACTGTGTATAACCAACTCTGATGACATGATACAATGGGTGTAACTGGTGGGACTTTGTTCAAGGAGGGAGGGAGGAAGAAAGGAAGAGAGTGTATAAGGAAAGTAATGGGAAATGAAATCTACCAATTATGCTAAGTTCATGTACAAATTCATATATATATATAATATATATGTATATATATGAATTTTTCATATATATATAAATTTTTCATTTATATGAATTTTGTCATATATATATAAAGTAATTTAAATTCAACTGCTAATAACAATAAAAACAGAAGGAAGATCAGTAGAGCAAGTGGATCAAGAAAGGGAGGAGGGGAGGGACAGTACTGAGGATGACATTGATCAAATTATGTTATGTGCATGCATGGCTTCCCACTACTATGTATAATTATAATGCACCAATAAAAAAAAGAAAAAAGTCTCTCTAGGCTTGAATCAGGTGCTGTAGCTTCTGGTCTGAGCTTTGCCTAAAATCTGTGCAATTGTGAGCACATTGTATGTCCTACTAAATGTGCTTCAGTATCCTTACCAATTAAAAAAGGGAAATAATGCCTAGCCCAACATCTCACATGCTGAATGGGAAAATGTAAGAGACTTGGAGTGCATGTAAGTGTTCTGATAGATCCAAAACAAATGCAAAATTCAGACATTAGAACCAAATAATTTCTTTCCCACTAAAACATGAATAGATGACTTCATTTAAAAAAGTATAGGACTTGCCAAAGAACAGGTTGGTATTCATTATAAAAATTACATTATAATTAGTGCACTCATTAATGATCTACAAGTCAATATCCATTGAAGGTTTATTATTTTAAGGAAGATGAGCAATTAGCAGTCAAACAGCATGAAAAAGAACTAACCAGCAAACCAGTGGGTCCCTATTAAATTTAATTTTAATTTGCTTTAAAATTATTTTCTTTAGGAGAAGCTTCGGTTGTATATCACTCTTTCTTCTTTCAAAAAATGGATCTATATGATGTTTTTTTAAAAGCCTGTCTGAATGACAAAGAATGAGCCTTTTTAACAAGAAATGAACACATCTCCTAAATGGACTGGATTGTGTGGAGGAAGTTCTGTTCTCTCGCACAGTAATATAACTGTATTGCTCTTTAAATTAAGTGAATTTGTATGTCCACTCTCTCTTAATGGAATCAGTTTTGATATACTCTTTGTTCGTGCTGTTACCGGCTTCAGTCTGAGGGTTCTTTGTATTAACTTTTTAAAGTTACATTACAAAGAGGTTTTAAGATTTCCCAACAGGCTTTTATTTAACCAAAGCTTTTGATCTCAAACCTGCTGGGGCCTAGTGAAATCCTCACCAATTCTCCAGTAACTCTTCACTATTGGAATTTGAAAAGACCCACCTGAAGGATTTAACTCCCTGTATGGTTTCAGCCATCCCTCAGATCACTCTATTCAAGCAGACAGCGAGGGGTTCTAGTGTACCCTTTGTGATCTCTAAGCAGCCTAAGGTGTCCTTTGCAGAAGTTGTACTCCCGAGGAAATAAAAATCAGGAGGACACAGACCTATATACCTTATTTCCTGCTATCTTCAGTTAAAGGGGGATTGCAGGGGGTCTGCTTAACATCCTTTGCTACCTAAATACCTTTTGGACATGGGAACTCAATAAAAGAACTTTCATTGCATCCATTACCCTACTGCAGTGCATAACAAATTAGATTTAAAAGGCTACTTTTTTTCCCTTAGAGCTATTTCCATCATTTTCTTTAAAATTTCAATTTAGTGTCAAGTATCAGAACCTTCTATAATGTACTTGAAAACTCCATAATGCCAATTATGCTAACTGAACATTATTTCCAAAGAATTAGGCTTATGTTATTATAGACAAATCATAGTTGAAAAGATTAGGTAGAGAAAGAAGTAAAGAACTGATTATGCTTAAAAGACGTTAAATATCAAACTACATAAAGCCTATACCATTTTGTATAACTTTAAAAATATAGATATGAATTCAATTGTATATTTACTTCTCAATTTTCACTTTTATAAAGAATTTACAGCTGAATTTCTAAAATATCAGTGCCACATAGTATTAGAGAAAGAGTAAAATAATTGGAAGAAAATTCTCAATTGTGAGGTTTAAATATTTTTATTTATTTTATTTAAAAACTCCATATGCAGAGACTTTAGAACACAGAAACAATAGCAAGTACACAAAGACTTTATAAACAACAAAAGGCAAATAAAACTTTGGAAAGAACACAATATTTGCTGCTATGCTTAGGAAGAACAGATTTACCTGTGGGATTTTTAAAAATATAAACATTTATATTTACTTTTCTATTAATGATGTAAAACCTCTTCATTACTAAAAAATTTATACTGTTGATAGAGGTAGGATTAATTTCTGTGTTACTGTCATTGTCTCATATGTCATTATCAGACAAAGCCTCAAATTAGCTTTATGTCAAAGAACTAGTAAGAAATATATAAGTACTTTTGGAAGCTGTAAAATGCCTGTCTTTTGGTGCACCCTGTTTTTTTAGGATGTACACTCTCACGTGTGAACACACCATCTATTTCTGGAACTTTCAGGCTCTTGGTATCAGGATGGTTGTGCCTATTTGGGCTCTCATGCAGCTAAATAGCCTCGAAGGATCTCCATTCGGAATATGTGGTAGAGTGTTGGACTAAGTTTTTAATTTGAATGTAAGGAAAAATGCTGTCACACCTAGATAGAGAACCTATAGAACAATCTTGATTTCTTAGTTTCAATAAACATTTCTTAAACTTCTGATTTATTTTTCTTTTTGTATAGCTGCTGGTGGAATATTATTTTCTGCATTTAATAGTAAGTGACTATGTGAAGATAAAATGTCACGAATTCTTTCTCTGGAGAAAGAAGTCTCAAAGACTTGCAGAATTGTGAGAATGGTGTGAGAATTATGAAAAAAAAGATTTCTGTTTTTTTGTGGATAATATAAATGTTATTTAAATTGTAGTATTGTGTTACAGCAATCTCCTGCTCCTTAGTAAAAAAATAATAATAATAAAAATCGAGATCTTTGTATTTGTATGTGTAGGTAAAAGGTTTCATGAAGTATTTGTCATAATCCAAAATTTACTCTCATCATTCTCACTCATAGGGTAAATAGTTATAATTTGGAGGACATATACTTTGCAATGTCTATCAGGTTAAAAATCTGTATTTGACCTTTGATTCAAAAATTATATGTTCAAAAATTTAGTCTTACAAATGCTTACAAAATTGGTACAGCTATACTCAGAAGAATGTTCACTATAACATTAAGTATAAGAATAAAACATTGTGATCAATCTGAATTTCAAGCAATCTGGGATTGCTAACAAGATACCAAGCATCCATGATGTGGTTTCATGCTTACCAAATGCTAAGGAGCACTTAATCCATATTCAGGTAGGTGCTACTAATGTCACATTTTGTAGGTTTATAAAATAAAGCACAGAGAAATTAAGTAACTTGTTAAAGTCACCAAATTACTAATGGTGATGTTGAATTCAAACCCCACTATGTCATTTGATTCCAGAGCCCATGAATTTAACCCTCCATTATTCTTCCTGTATGCATTGGAAGGATGAGACAGTTTTAGACATCATGAAGTAGTAAAGATATCTAAGAAACAGCTGACATAATTTTACAAAGAGGAATTAAAGTATTTTGTCACTTTGGCAATAATTTTATAAATATATATTACAGGGAGAGATTTCAAAGGATTATCTACTTGAGAGTTTCTGTGGGCAAGAATATTTTATATTTTATATTTCTATAAAGTTTAGATATTTTATAAGTATGTGCAAAAAAACAATAAAGATAGTTCCTTAAAATTTGAAAAAAATCAATTAAAATTAGATTATTTTGTCAACATACACAGTTTTATTTTCAGAAGTTCAAGTGCTGGCAGTCAATTTGGTCTTTGTAAAAAATAAAGCAGAAACACATCATATCATGTAGGATTTTCATATTAGGAGGCTAATTATTACTATCTGTTTTGGAGAAGGATAGTCTGCTATGATAAAGAAAGCTACAATACAATTATTTCTTACCCAGGCAAATTTTGCAAGTGGTTTGTTGAACAAAAGCACCATTTCATTAGTAAAGATCTATTTTTATTTCACATTTTCTTCGTTAGAATACCAAGATTTATTCTTTTAAAGTTTTTTTTGTTTTTGTAAAGGCAGATTTTCACAACCTTTCTAATATATAAAACTATTTATCACATTTACATTTATAAACTGCTTACATGGGCAAACATTGCACTGCAGGTTCCCAGGGAGGGAAAAATGTGTGCATTTTATTCTAAAATTACAAGTGATATTTGATATACTACTGTGCTAAACACTGGGCTTGGGCTGGCTCTAAACCTACTGCATGCATTTTTAGCATTGAAAAAAAAATCAGTAACAGGTCATGCTTTCAAAAACTCTAATCCAAAGCTTTGCTTATGGATATCATATTATTTTAAAAGGTAATAGAGAACATTCCTTGTAATCAACGGTGAGTTGTGGAACATGGCATCTAAGGGAGTATGTCAGCCAAACAGAAAACTTGACCCAACACCAAGCTCATTGTCAGAATCACAGCTGCCACATCCACCAATGAGACTGTGGAAGGGAGGCAGCCAGGAAGTCAGGTGCCGGAGCTGGAAAGAATCTGTTCCAGATCCCCTGGCAGTGGGCCCTTCAGCTGCTGTACAACCCCAGTATGGGCCCAGGGGTGTTGGATCTGGTTTTGGACCACAGCAGGGAGTGAAGTGAAGTACAACCAATATTGTCAACAGCAAGATTGTCAAGTTAGTGCTGTTAATATATTCATGGGAAGATAGATTGTTCTGCTTTGAGGGTTCTGGAGGGAAGGAGGGCCCGGGGAATGCACAGAGCAACTCAATCTATTGTGCAAGCCCAATCTATTCTTTCTCTAATGGAAACTGGTGATGGAGGTTCAGTTTTCCTCCAGCCTTTCAATTCCTGCAAGAAGCATGCTTTCCATGTTAAATAAGGACTTGCAAAACATGAGGAGAGACATAAATACCAACTGTACTGGGAAGGTGTGGTTAGAGGGACATTAGCCTCAGATTTTTAAAAGAGGATGGATTTTTGAATTTGGTACTGTGAACACAGAGCTGTCATGTTTCTTTTCTTCAATGAGAGAATAAGTGACCCAAAATAAAAAATAAATGACCCTTTCTGTGATTAGCATCTCATTGTTTGTTTTGTGTCAAGAATGCCATTAGTAAACTAATAAAAATGTATAATCATAGTTCACCTCCCCAACCAAAAGTAAATAAACAAAGAATACATCTTTGTGGTGAGTCCTCTGATATCACTTTTGCAGCTCAGGATCCAGGGCCTAGCACTGTGTCCTGCCTGCCTGAAGCAAGCATTTCATAAATGTTGAAAAGTAAGTCTGGCTTGCTGAATATGGAGCTTGCCAGTGCAGTCTGTATCCTTTCTCAAGCAATGAGCCTGTTCTGCAGCCTCTAGATTTATATTATTAAACTCTTACTTTGGTGCTGGAGACTTGCTTATAACAGAATCATAAAAATTTCCCTATTGATAAATAAATCGGTCCTCCACAGTAAAGAGTTCTTGGTAGGGAACCCTAAACATAGCATGTTTGCAATAAATGCTTATTAACTTTAATAACAGTTAAATTGTGAGAGGCATTGCAAGCAGTATGAAAGACATTGTAAGTTTTACCCTTTATTTATTTATGACTCGTTATTTCTCTTTATTTTTATTCTTTTGGGTTTTATTGAAATATGATTAACAAAATTGTATATATTCAGGATGTCCAACACAATGTTTTGATATATATGTGTGTGTGTGTGTATATATATATATATATAGATAGATAGATAGAGAGATTACCATACTTGAGCTAATTAACATATCCACCACTTCACATAGTTACCTTTTTAATGTAGGATCTATTTTTTTTAGCAAATTTTAAGTATACCATATATTATTAATAATTATAGTCACTACACTATCCATTAGGTCTGTAGTATTTATTTATCTTATAGCTGAAGGTTGTATTTTTTGACCAACATCTCCCATTTGCCTTCAGTATTTTCCCTTTAAAGGAAGATTTAAAAAAAAGTTATAGGACAAACACAATTAAATATCATGAAATTACACTAAAATATACATAACTAAAAATTATCATATACACATCTAAAGAGAGGCATTTGTAGTGGCCAGAGGTTAATTTTCCAACATGGTTTTGATGGAGGAGATGAATAGAATTTATGATAACAGCTAACACTCATTAAAACACTTGCTATTGACCAACACATCTAATTGCTTTAGATGTATTGATTGTCTCATTTGATTTTCACTATGACCTTAAAGTGTGTAATATAATTTTTTTTCCATTTTGAAGATATGAAAACTGGGGCTCACATTGTCAAAAAAAAAAAAAACGTCTAAGAAAGATAGTAGGGAGGCAAGCCAGGGTCTGCATCCAGATCTGTCCCAGCAGCTCCGTGTAGGACATTCAATGATATGGAAGCGCAGGAGCCTTCTAGGCGTGTCTCTTAAAGTTCTGCAGCATGTTCAGGCATAATCACAGCTGCATGTTTAGGACTCAGCTGAGAACTGGAAGATCATTAGGCTACAAGTGCACTGCAGGAGTCACATTTGTCTTTCTGTCTCCCCAACAGCCAGTGTTCTGCTCCCTGCCTTCTTCCTGTGTGGATGCCTCTGACAACCCCTCCTTCCCTAATATCTCATGGTCACTTGCCTTTGAGATAGACTGGGAGATCAGAGACAGTGTGCTCGTGGGAAGGAGCTCTGTCCAGGGGCCATCACAGACACCCTGGCTCTCACAGGAGATAGCAACTGATCTCAAAATGAATTGATGTGGAATGGCCAGGTGGAATGGTTAATTTTGTATGCCAATTTGGCTAGGCCAATGTGCTTAGTTTTTTGTTAAATACCAGTCTAGACGGTTGCTTGCGAAGGTGTTTTTAGATGTAATTAACATTTAAATTTGTAGACTTTGAGTAAAGCAAATTACCCTTTATAAAATGTGTAGGTTTTAGCCAACCACTTAAAAAAAAAAAAAAAAGATTGAGGTCCCCTGAGCAAGAAGGAAATCAGCCTTCAGCCTGTCTTCAGTCCCAAAGTATAATATCAACTCTCACCTGAGTCTCCAGCCTGTGATTTTAGACTTTGATAGCCCCTACAAAGGCATGAGCTAATCCCTTAAAATCTCCATATGCCCATTATCTGTCCCCCCACCCAACTTTTTTATGCATACACTCTATTGTTTCTACATCTCTGGAGAAAATCTGACCAGGGTATGTAGGCTAATGAAGGTAGTGACCTCTGATTAAAACAAAACAAAACAAAAACAGGCATTGTGTTCACTATAATGAGAAGCAATAAGAATGGAAACCAACTAGTTGATCTAAGAAGAGAGTGACAAGACTAAGAATACCTTAAATAAATAAACATGAGATTGCTTTGCGTTGGCACATGAAGTATCAGACAGTCAATCATAAGACAAGTTCCGTTATATTTAAAGCTAGTGCTTAGTGAGAAAAAAATTAGTAGGATGGCTTAGTCAAAATTTAGTTAGTGACATTGATGAAAAACTCGATTTTATTCAGCATCTACTAGATGTCAGGCCTTTGTATGTACCTGATTTAATTTAAATATCACAATATTTTGCCTCATCGGACTCTGAAATTTAAGATCATATAAATTGCCAGCGGTTTCTTCTTGACTGTGGGTCCCCCAAAGTTACTCTTTGCTTGCTCAAATGAACTGAACTTGCCTCCCCTAGAACATCTGTGTGTGTTAGACCCTTGCATCCTGCTTCCTGCAGACTGAATACCCTCTTGAAGGACTCAATTTGCTCATTTCCAGGCCAGCCAGAACAGCTTGTTATAACTCTCTGAGTTCTGAGCAATTTTTTTTCTTCATAGCACATAAATTTATGTGTTTGTGTGCAATGATTTCTTCAGTTCAGTCATTTAACATGGCTGTAAGTTGCATGAGGACAGGAACTGCATCTATTTTGTTCATAGTTTTTTCCTCTGGGACCTTTGCACTATGTATGGAAGGGACTCAAAAAATATAGGTTGAAGAAATTAATTTGAATGGATTTTTAGCCAAATCTGAAGCTGAAGGGTATGCTTTCTTCCATTGCATCATATTGCTTTCAGATTTTTTTAACTAAAAACTTACATGTTTATTACTTTTCTGAAAATGAATAGGAAAGCCCTTGACCTCTTGTCCTTATCCCTGCTCCAATTCAAATATTACAAAAAAAAAGAGTCCATTCCTTAGACAATGCCCTAGTGTTATTTTACCCTTTCCAAGCACAACAACTTAAAATGAAATCTGACTTTCCTCTACCTCTGTTTTAGACCAGGGAGCCAAGCTTTAACAAAACATATATGTAAAATGTGTGGCAGTACATTATCCAGGGTAAAGATTAAAGCAAGCACTTGAGTAGATTTTTAAAAAAATAATAATTTTAATGTGTTACATAGTAGCAGAATACATTACAATTCATAATACACAGAGAGAGCACAATTTTTCATATCTCTGCTTGTACACAAAGTATATTCACACCATTTGTGTCTTCTTCATACATGTACTTTAGGGTAGTGCTGTCCTCGAGTAGATCTTTTACTAAATAATGATTAATCTAAGAACAATCAGAAACACGTGCATATATGAAAATATCCTTAATGAGCCTGGGAGAAAGCACTAGTTGAACCTAGATGTTTAAGGCATTCCAATTAAGTGCATCAAAACTCCCATAATATGTGTTATTTATTATGAATGTTACATGGTCTTTGTGTCACATTGGAAACAAAACATTCAGACCATTCAAAATCACATTGCATCTTAGTGACAGGTTTTCCAATGCCTTAATTCGGCCTGTCCTATTGGCTCTTCAGCAGAAAGCACAAAGCTGAAAGTCAAAGCATACAAAATTGAAAACCGTGTCCTCTACATTTTTTTTTTCTTTTTATTTGCCTTGTCCATTTGCTATAGCGTTTCTCAGATCTTGGAAGGTTTAAGCACCAGCTGTTTCACCACATTGTAGCATCTGCTTCAAACTTACCAGGTAACCTTAAACTGTATTCATGGGTTAATGGTTCAGCTTCACAATTATACAGACTTTACATATATTTTTTTTAAAAAAATATCAATAACAAATTAAAAAATCTTATACTGCATACAATTCAATGGGATTAATATTCAGCTTGCTTTTTCTTTTTTGTTATTTAATGTGAGTTATGCATTCTCTTTCTTTTCTTTAATGGGTGCTCCTAAGTTTTGTTTTATAAGTACATTTGACTTATTCATTTTAATTTCTAATTACTACATTTCCCACTATTGATACATTATTTTACTTTGCACTTTATCCCTTAGACGAGGCCAATATTATTTTGACCTTAATGTTGACTTAGATTTACTCACATATTTACCAATTTCTTTGATCACTATAATTTGTACTTCTCCTTTCTTTTGGTTCAGTGTTCTTACTGAAGTATAGCCTTTGTGGTTCTTCCGGGGAGGAATCTGATGATAATAAAGGTTACCAGTCTTTATTCAAAAGTCTCTTTATTATGTTCTTTACCTTTAATTATAGGTTAGTTGGGTATAAAATTCTAAATTGATAGTTATTTTTCCGCTGCACTTTGAGGATATTTTATTTCCTGTTGGTTCTATTTTTGTTGGTGAAATTGTTTTTCAGTGTAATTGTTGTGCTTTAGGTAATCTGACTCTTCTCTCTAGTTGCTTTTAACACACATATTTTTAACCTTGGCATTGCTTATTTTTACTAAAATATATGTAATTATGGGTTTACTCTCATTTGTTTTTTCATCCCTCTATAATTTTTGTTAGATATTTTCTTGATCATCTCATTCTTTCCTAATTGTCTTTTAGCATTAAAAAAAAAATCTTATTTGGTCTCCTTTTCTCTGTACTAATTGGTGGTAATTTATTTTGGTGTGTCTTTCAGTTCCTCTATTAATTTTTCAGCTACTGATTAGCCCATCCGTTCCCAAATTTTCATTTTTAATAATCATATTTTTCTTTTCTGTAAGGTTTATTTGGTTATTTTAAAATTGCCTTTTCTTTTTGATTATGTTCTGTGCTTTCATTTTTGTAACAATTTTGTCTTTTATGGATTTAATCTTTCTAAATACTTAACATTATAGTGTCTTTCAGGTTGTTTCATTAAGATATCAGGTAACCCTTCACTTTGTTAAATCTTTTTACTCATCCTTGAAGAAAATGGTTTCATTGTGTGGCTTGCCATTTTGGTATGGTGAGCTTTTCTTCAGTTGCGGGATTTTTGGCTGTCGCAGGTTGTGTCAATGTCCATAAAAAGGTTTTGGATTTGCTTCTCTCTGGTTCATTTCTTTTATTAGATTCTTTATTTGAACTTTTGAATAACTCAGGCAGAATGAATACACACTCTTCACTTGCATAAGATATCTGTGGAGGTTTAATGTATATTAATATTTTTTCTTCCTTCCTAGCAAGTAAAAATGAAATTCCTTGTTGCTTACCTGAGCAACTGTCTTCCACAGTTAGGTTGTCCATTCCTGTGCTCACTGTTTTAACCACAAATTTCCTCTATTTTTGAGGTAGCAAATTTCACTCTTCCTTTCAAACTCCGCAATTGTTACGTTTCATCCAGTGTATCTTTAAATTAGCAGAGAAAGTTGTGTGTATTAATTCACCTTGCATGTTGCTAGAAACAAGTCTGTTTAAAATATTTATTCAGTAATTTTATTGAAACTCTATCCAAAATTGCCAACACCCTACTATTCTTATTATTTCTATGCAATTTTAAGAACAGAAATTACATGACTGCTAGAATCATACCCACAGGTAAGACATGCTGCAACTCTTCCATATTGTTTTTGGTGACTGCATTCTTATTTGAGATCATGCTCCTGGCATAGAGATTGGAAGAAAAATTGGCATAGTTATTATATGAGAACACACTATTGTAAATTCCTTAAGGCAAACTGATGTCAGGGGTTTACCTATAGTATTTTTTTTTTGCATTACAATTTTTATTACACATATAGAGCACAATTTTTCATATATTTGTTCACATCAATTCATGTCTTCATACATGTACTATTAAACATGCACTATAGTGTACAAATGTTAATTTTTCTCCATTTCTTTGAAATCCCCATTTTAATTTTATCATTGTCTTTCTTTCTCTATGCCTATTATAACTCCCCGCCCCCAAGGAAAAGATAGTGAAAGAATCTGTGAGAAACCACAGGAAGGTAAGTATTAAGTAATGAGTGGTTCTAGAAGGAATTTTAAAAAGATTAAAGAAAACAAGCTGTAGGTACTCTGAAGGAACGTGAAGGAAGCAGCTGTGGGTCCCAGAACAGAGTAGGGGGAGGGGCTGGATGTGCAGAGTGCAAGGCATTGTGGGGGGTGATGAGAATGAAAGAGAAAGCACCATTTGTGGCCCTTGCGTGCCTCACAAAGTCCTAGGCACTCTTCATCCACGTCTCCTTGGAAGCCTCAAGAAATGCCTGACGTGCCAGTGAAGACTCTTTTGGGTCCATCAGTTAAGGCAGAGAAGTTAAAAAAAAAAAAAAAAAAAAAACCTCATCAACATCTGAAGAGTTCATAAAAACCAGACTCTAATTTCTCACCCTAGTCTGTGTTTTTTTTTTTTTTTTTAGCCAAAAACCAGGACAGGATTGGAAAG
The DNA here is from genome assembly GCF_045843805.1 of Urocitellus parryii. Lineage (NCBI taxonomy): Eukaryota > Metazoa > Chordata > Mammalia > Rodentia > Sciuridae > Urocitellus > Urocitellus parryii. The sequence continues at coordinate 199,711,550 of NC_135531.1, read as the reverse complement.
GTCACTCCGCACCCTCTGGGTGGAGCAGAAGCCAGATGCCCTGCTCCTTTCTTCTATTCTTTGCCAGCTAATTACATCTCTGATTAGTGTAGGACAAAGAAAGAGGCACAGAAGAGAAGCCTGACAAGGATGAGGAGGGAATGGCTGGGAGAAAGGAAGATGATTCATTTATAAGCTCTTTGTCCTCCAGAACCCAAATAGGCCTCCTAGGAGGAAAAATCTGTGTCTATGGAGACAACCTGGGCTTTGAAGAAAGCGTCACCCAGAGGCGAAAGGGAACAGAAGAGCAGAGGCACTTTCAGACCTCTCCACCTCAGCACGCCAGGAGAAAAAGGCACACTAGCTCTTCAGATTCCCTCTCCATTCACTTGATTATATTCCGTCCCGTCCCACATTGCCTCTGGAGACCAAGCCTCCCTCCAAAGCAGTGGACACACCAACCAGGGAGTCCTGTGCACCAGTAGGTGTGCAGGACCCCATGCTGTTCTTGTTCAAGGCTCAAGAAGACTTAAAAAGATTTTTTTATTCACCAAGAAACTGGTATTAAGCAGGAATTTAAAGAACTAAATGAACATGATTTTCCCCACCAGTGATGCTAAGGATGTCAGAGTGACATAAACTCACCTTTTCACTACAGTTCAAAGAGTCAGAACACCTTCTTTATTAAGAAAATATTTTTACAGAGTTTTATTACTTTTTCAATCACCATTTCCATTGTGCGGTTTTTCTTTCCAGAGATAGAAATAAAGGTCTTTCTTAATTCCAAAATTCAATTTAGTGTTATCGCAAATCAAGTCTTGATAAACCCATCATCTAAAATAGACTATTGTAATTAGAGACAGGTTTGAGGATTTTAATCAAGAATGAGTGTATAAGGGTGAATATTTAGAGCTTGCTAAATATTTCAGCAGGGGTGAACCTCAAATCTACAAATGTTAAATTGTCCACACTTTAAAACTCCCTTTCCCTTTTAAAGTTCCTAGGTTAAAAATTAAGCCCCTATGGTGAAGGGCACCTGTATTTGCTCACCCTATTATGCAGCTATACTGAAATGCTTTACAGCTGCCTAAATTAGCATAATTAAATCCACATCAATTAAAAGCCTCAATCACCCCTTTCCCCTTCACATGTAGATGAAGACATTTGTCTAAGGTGCGAAGTAACAAAGGAACTTTTTAACAGTTGAAGACCTGGCTGAAAAGGAGGGTAATAGGATTGATCTATTGTCCCCAGTTTACCTTAACACCAAGAGAAGTGGTCAATGAGAGTTGTTTGGCCAAAGTGCTATGCAGTTTGCATTTCAATGCCACTGGCCATTAGAGATGTGCATTTTACCAGGCCCTCTGCTTCTATTGCTCTTTATCCTCCAGCAAGGAGGGGGGAAACAAAGCGCCATCAAGACTTTGGTGGCGGTAGTTGTTATTTTTAAAGTAGGGAAGCCTAGTGACCTCAGCATAGTGACAAGACTACACCGTGTGGTGCTGGCAAAGAAAATTCCTGGAGATGAAAACTGACGTGGGGTCCAGGGGTTAATTTCTGGAACAGACAAATTTGCATACAAATGAAAAATGATGGGATTTCTGTTCTCCTAAATTTTCAATGTCATCAGCATCAAACAGCAGCCTGTGCTCCCTTGCCGTTTGAAGAATATTCATTACTTTAGAAGAAGGGGCACCTTGTTTGGGGTTCAACTCAGTGCAGGTCGATGACTTAATTTGTGTGACTTTATCTGGAGTGTGAGTTTTCTGTGCATTTTTGTATTTTTTTATATTTATTTTCATGATTATAAATAAATGTGGAGTAGTTCCTGGTGAACTCCTTTTAGCATTTACCTTTTTCATCCTTGTGAGTTATTTAACTGTACTTGGCTGACTTTTTTTTTCTTTTTGTACAAGAGGATGACAACGTGATTTGTCAAAAATTACCTAATAGGACAGGACATGATAATTCTTAAGAATTTCCCCCAAAGCATGTGATGTTTCTTCTTATTCTGACTTTCAGTTATTTGCTTTTGGGGTAATTTATCCTTTATTCCCCTCTCAACTATAATTAAGAATGAAGAGTCATGCACAAACTTTTTCGAAGGCTTAAAGAGGAGAAAGTCCAACTTTCAGGATTCGAAATGATTTAAAACAATCCTTTAGAGAGAGAGAATTAAAAAGACAGCTAATTGTTATGATATATATATAAGCCATAAAGGTAATATAATAATGTGCAGGAGAATAAAACTTATCTTCTTGAACTGGGAATTCCACATGTAAGATAGTCTAGTCATAATATCTCTGGCACAACAAACACCTTTAACATATATGCAAAGAATTTATTACCAATACCTTAAAGGGATTTGTCAGTTATTTTTATTGCAATTTTAGATGTGCCAAAAGGGAAATTTGGAACGAACAAGCAAAATATTTCAAAGTTCAGATGTCCTGTTTAGACCCGGAGTTCTACAGGGATCCTACTCTCTTTTCACCTAACCTTATGTAGCCGATATCACAAAGATATAATTAGAAAATTTGGTACAATATTTAGCCTTGGTCGCTGTGTGATGGAATTGTTTGAATGCTGAGTAACTGAAGCTTGTTTGCATCCCAGTGTGTTGTGAAGGCAAACTTCAAAGAAAATATTATATCTCCAAACTCCAGCTCCTGAGTGTCTTGGAAGTATAATGCAGCAAGGCTTAAAAGTCCCTGCTGAGGAAAGGGCAATTTGACACTGAAACTACTGTTAAATCACTATTGAAACACTGGCTTGCAAAAGGGCTCTTATTTCATAGATAGAGCAAAAGCCTTACAGAGCCTGGGGAAAATACACCCAAGTCATCGGAAAAAAAAAATGGGGGAGAAAAGTCTTTAAAGTTGGACAGTATGTGTTGACAGAATTTGGAGATTTTAAAACATGTATCTACACATTTATTTTATAAATTGTACATAAGACTGGCTCCTTTTCCAGTGCAAAATCAAATATTTAGATTTGCACAAACCTATGGAAGCCAGATTTTAGACAAAAAGGGATTTTTTGTCAGACTGTCAGTCTCTGAATTGCATCACAATCTGTTCAGCTGTTTTTGTTGCAAGCAGGCATAAAACGTACTGGGTAAATGTGTGTGTTTGTGTTTATTATTAAAATGGGAATGCTAAATCCTGCTTCCTAATGGTCTTCACATTCTTGAAGTCTGTACTGGTCAGAAAGACGCTGACTTATGATGCATGTGTGAAAATCATATGTGGAGGTGGAGAAAGAAGGTCAATGGCAGATGCTGTTGACCAGCAACTCTATGAAAATGTGTTTTTGAGCATGATTTTTTAATGTCCCTGGCATTTTGCCTCAATAACTTTTCCTGTACCTACGTGTTCTGATTATTGCCTTGAAGAAGAATGGGAAAATGATTTGCTGGTGGCAGTACTGAACATGTTTTATTTAATGTCATGATTTCTTTATCCCATCCTCTGCACTAATATAAAAATAAGAACTTCAGTCAGCATTTTCAACATCATTTAATGTATACATAGGATTATATGCAAAGATCACCAAAAGAATGTTCAAGTTAGGTCTAGAACTTCCAGCAAATCGGACATTATAGTGAAAATTGCTTATAGAGCAAATTCTTCTTTCTGCTAGGGATTTTTTTGACACGTGGTACTTGACATACACAGAACTGCACATAACAGAGATGAGATTAAGATGATAGTACTCTTCATGAATGAAGCTCTTTTACAAAAGGGTAATAAAACACACACAGGAGTCTGGTAGACAAATTATTTCTAAGCATTGGATCTTTGGAAAAAAATTAAAATAATTAAACCTTGGTAGTTAAAAAGTGTTGGGAATCACTGAAGGGAACATTACCTGCCTTTAGAAAATTCAGGTAGGGAGTCCTTTGAGGTCACTTCCAGTTCTCAGACCTGAGTTTATACATTTAGTTATAGTCATAATATTTCTTTTCCAAGAATTATGAATGATATGATATTGAGAGCCCATTGAAATATAGCAAAGAGTCATGCTCTAAATTTTTTAAAGAAGAGACTACTGTTACGAGATTTATGAAGAATAATAAAATTCTTGGATCTGGCTGTGTGCTATTGGCAGAGACTGCCTGACTGGATGTCTAGCAATCTCATGCCCTCTTCCTGGGCACACAGGTGGACTCCATACCCAGCCTTGCTCAATTTGGGCCATGTGATTAAATCCTGGCAAATTGAAAGTGAATGAAAATGATGTATGACACTCCCATCCCTGGCCATAAAATTGTGTGACTTTCTTTTTCTCTCCTCATCTTTAGAAGCAACAATGGAGACTGCATGTTGAAATCATATGTTACCAAGAGCCTGGACTCTATAGATGATACTTGAAAGAGGCATCCTGAAAAACTCTCTGACTTCTTTGGAACCAACACATAATTTTACTATTAATCCACTGAGATTTGGGAGCTGTTTGTTATTGCAGACAGCATTAATTGTCCTTACTAATAGGAAACCAAGAAAATTAACGAGAAATCTTAGATAACAGCATAAGTTTTATCTATTGAAAGATATGTATCATTGAAAAAATAATAGATAAAAATACAAAATCTCCACTTGCCTAATCATTTTAAGAAAACAAATGAACATAGCTGCCATATTGGCATCACTTTTGTCTCTATCAGGAAGATTCCGACCAAAATTTTGATAAGCTATCTATTGAATACTATTTTTCTAGTAGGCACACCCACAAACCACACTAGAACTTCAGGCTTCTACCTTTTTCAACCTTTAATACTATCAAACACTGAAATAGATGAGTTAAAAATCCTGATCTGATGCCACCTACACTTTTACTTTAACCCTGAAACATGCCTTTCTGAGGATTATCTTCTGGATTCCATTTATCTGACAAAATCACTGTGTTGCTTGGGAATGACAAATAGGTTATATCTGATGTATCTACAGTAAGTTCATGGTGCTGATGAGGATGCTGGTGTTATGAAGGACCAGAGGTGGAGACTGAATTCATTGTTTGCCAAAGGAGCAGTGGAGCTGACCCTTGGGTTGTGGGTCACTTATTTTTCATATCTGGTTATTCTGCTTTTCCAAATATTAAGTTTCTAAACCCCTGTGTCTACCTCAAATAAGGTCTAGTGCCATAAAAAAATGTTTGAAAAATCCCACCTAAGGCAGGCCCATTTTCCAATAGTTACTGTTCTATTGGGCAAGGGTGTAGGAGCTGTGTGTACACTTAGGTCAGATTTACATGGATTTGACTGACTCATCTCTAATTCCAGTGAGGACAGCATCTGGTATATAGAGTCTGGAGTTCACAGATATACTCATAGATTTCTTGTCTTCAAGTAGGATATCAAAGATAGTGTGAGGACCTGGATTTGATCCCTAGCACCCCAACAATAAAACAACAAAACAAAACAACCAAAGACTCTAAAGAGAATGGCAAGTCTAAAAGTCAGTATTATCATATGTTGTTCATCAGGGCATACATTGTTATAATTTTTATAGTATAATCTGGTAACATGGATTATGACATAATAAATATCTATACTTTGACTCAGTAATTGAACTTTTTAGGCTTTATTTTAAAATTACCAGTGGACACTTGTACATAAGGGTATCAATTGTAGCCTTATTTTTAATATTAGTAATCATCATTAAGTAAGTTATGATATATTCATTTAAGTGAACACTTGATATATATATTTTTTCAGTGCTGGACAGCAAACCCAGGGCCTTATTATGTATGCTGGGCAAGTACTCTACCACTGAGTCACACTCTCCAGTCCATTATGTGACCCTTGAATAAGATACTACAGATCCATGTGGTCCTGTGTTATCTGCCCCTAGCTCCCAGTGTCTCTGACTTCACCTTCTACTGCTCTCTTGCTCCTCTTCTTGGTTCTACTCTCACAACCCTTGAGGATCAAGGGCACACAGTCCCACCTCAGACCTCTGTATCTGCACATCTTTCCCCAGATCTCTTTCTGCCTTTTCCCCACACTCCTACTGTCCATGATATAATGTAAAGTGAAGAATGTAGGTTGTAGAACAATTTACATAGAATTATTTCATACAACATGGAGCTTATAGAGCATTATGTGTAATACTGCTCTATCAAAGATTCTGAATGATAAAACTTTTATGACATAAAAAGGCTGGAAGTATGTATTTCACATGTTAAGAGAGATTCTATACGGGGGATAGGACAGAAGCAAAGGAATAGCTTGATCAAGTAGCTACTCATTACATACTTCTATATTGTTCAGTTATTCTAAGTACCTTTTTAATCAGCAAAAGCAGTATAATTGTACTATTTTGAGCAGAATAAAAGAAACAATAGAACTCAAGAATTTCTGTTTTATTTAAGATTAAATCTCTAATAATTCAAAACTCTTATAGAAGATGCATAAGTTCATCAAATATATATAAGTTGAAATTTAACTTCATGAAAAGACAATCAATCTAAAGGAAATGAAAATAATAATGGTCTGCATTGGGAAGTCTGATTTCATATCTAAATTTTTGTGGAAGTCTACTATTTCTGAAGAATACTAGGTGATGTATTATATGACAGAAAGATCCAGTACAAAGTAGATAATCTGATCCAAAAGGTCACTGTGTGTGGGAGGCAGGGGTGGGAGAGCAGTGAGGGCAGAACTATAGATTCCTACCCACCAAGAACACATTTTTCTGGGGAGAAAAGCAATAGTTCCAGGTGCTTACAATTTTTTTAGTGACTCAGTGTACCCAGCTCTGTTTGGGCTCTTGGGCAAATAACGAACCTAAAACTATACCTATTAGTCTCCTTTCTGAGAACTGGATGTTTGAACACAATTATACTAGAATAATTGGAGCTTCTGTAACCCCAGAATTGTTTGTTTTTCTTTTGGTTGTTTGATTTTCTTTCCCTGAGCCTACTCATTCATGCAACATATATTTATTTATGTGCCAGGTACTGTGAAAAATAATGACATATCTCTGTCCTAATATTCAATTGAAGATGGCCAACAATTAATATGAGTCAGTATAAAAAATCAAGAAGGGGGTGAAGATAAGATAATTCCCAATGCAGACCATTATTATTTTCATTTTCTTTAGATTGAAGATATTGGGGGTGGGACTGAGACTTTAAAAAGGATTCAGAGAAGGTGATGAGAAGAAGATCTGTGAGAAGAGTTCAGAAGGAGGTGTGGGAACCAGGAGAAGTCTGGGGAACAAAGTGAGATACAAAGGTCTGAGGTGGAATTGGGCCCTGAATCTTCAAAGGAGTGAGCGGTAAATGAGGAGGAGGGAGAGGGTAATAGGAGGTGAAGGCAGGGATGTTTGGGGACTGGGCAGATTGCTCACCCAGGGCTGAAGAGGGTAGGCTTTGCCTCTGAGTGCTATGGAGCCACTGAACGCATTAAGCAGAAGAGTGATAGTACTTGACTTTGTGTTTTAGCATCATCTATCTCTCCGCTAGTTTGAAAACAGCTCAAGAAACAGTACAGATAGAAGCCAGAACCAGTTAGGAGGTTCATGAATTCTACCAGGTGGAGGAAGATGGCGGCTTGGAAACAGTGACAGAATTTGAGGTGATGAGAAATGGGGATTCTGGAAGTAATTGCTGTTCACATTTTCCTTTGATTTTCTGAGCAATTCCATACCATTCCAATAAATTATTTTTCCCTTTAAAGTTAAACATATTGGATTTTTATTCTTACAACAATAAGAACCCCAATGGATTAGGAATGTCCATAAATAATTAGAAAAATAATAACACTTTACTAATTCTGTGACCTTGGGCAAGTTACTTAACCATTCTGCATCTCATTTCCTCATGTGTAAATCAGGAAAGTTATAATAAGATGAACCATTTGAAACTGACATTTTTATAGGTCAAAACTGGTCAAGTATCTACCCTTTCATATGGCTCACCTCTAGAACCTGGTAGATTGGCTGTTGTGAGGATTAAGTGAGTGAATACACGTAAAATACTTAGAATCATGCCAAGCACATCATAAGAGCTAAATAAGTGTTAGCAATGACTGATTGTTCATATTATTATTGGTGCTTTTCTTTTCCAACATTGTTTTATGATCATTTTAATTTAGTCTTTGTCACAGCGTAGTAGGATAGGGAGGGCAGGAAACATCACCCACATGCTTAAAAGAGCCTCCAATAAGCACTCTAATAGATAACCTGTTGACACATCATGCCATCTGATTCTCAAAATAACCCCATGTGGTTTGCACCACACAAATCCAAGTCTGCTTTTCTTCCTTTAATTAACTAATGAAATAATAAAAAATAAGTAATTCTTTCCTGTTTTATTCCCCACCCCCTCACCCCCAATAATTAGAAGTAAATTTGTTACGTGTTACGTTTACATGAATATATCAATTGATTTAATGCATGAAAGCAAGCTTTGGACCTCTTGAACTTTAAGATCCACTTAAATTATGATGTCATTTTCCCTCTATTATGGTTTGGATATAATGTTTTCCCCCAAATCTACTATTAATGCATATTTTATTCAGAAGTTAAAAAGATTGGATTAGGAGAGCTGTAACCTAATCAGCCCATCCTAGTTTAAATGGACTGACTGTTGGTGACTGTAGGCAGGTGGGGCGTGGCTGGAAGAAGGGAGTCACTGGGAGACTGTCCTGGAAGGGTTCATCTTCCCTGTAGCCCAAAACACCAATACTGGCCCGGTCCCTGCTTCCTTGCTTCTATGGGAGAAGCAGCTCTCCTGCGCTGGGCTCCTTCTTCATGAAGTGCTGCCTCATCTTGGGCTCAGAGCAATGGAATCAGCCATCTATGGACTGAGACCTCTGACACTGTGAGCCCTAAATAAACGTTTCTTCTTCTAAGTTGTTCTTGTCAAGCATTTTGGTCAAAGTGACATAAAAGCTGACAAAACCATCCACCAAAGCTTTTGCTCATATGTGTTAGCACAAGGAACAGTCCGTGTAATATTGCTGCCTTTCTGTTTATGTGTCTTATTTTCTCTGTTCGGATTTCTTTTTAATGTATGATTTCCCCACACTTAGCACAGTTTCAGGCACAAAATAAATACTCAAAACATTAACCAGGAATTAAGTGAAAGGATGAGTTCATGATCATTTTCTCTGTTTCATTATTAGAAAATCAAGACATCAAACAGTGAAGTGGATTGCCCAATTTCACACAACTACTCAGTAAGCCAGGAGTCAAGCCCAAGTTGCAGAAAACCATGTCCAGAATGCCATCAAACGTGGCATAAAACTTCAGACCAAAATGAAGCAGTAGGTGAGCTCAGCCTTGGATGTGCCTACCAGATGAATACCCACCCCAGATGGCATATCCAATTTAATCAACATCACCTGTGAGCCAAACTGAACAGTAAATGTTCAGACAGGATCACTAATAATGGGGACCTGGAATGTAGCCAGAATTAAAACAATGATCTGCTTAACAATCCCTCTGGGCTGGAGGCATGTGGAGAACGGATAAATGCTGGATATCGAAACAGCTGTTCTATGGCAAACTGAAATGGGGCAATCATAGATAGCAAAGGGAGAAAAAACACTTGAAAGTTGTCTTAAATAAAGTAGTGCTTTAAATAGTGTGTGACCTGGCTGTGGCCTTTTAAGAAGCAACCACGGCATAGAAATTACCCTGCCATGCATACCTAGAGAAAGAGATAGCTGTTGGTGAACAAAGCCTCTGGGGTTATGGTAGGCCATGGCTACTGGTCCTACCAGTCCAAAGCACACAGACAAAAGAAAGAATACTTGAGATTGCCTTGGAATATGAAGAACAGTGCTCCAAATTAAAATTCTATATGTCTTCACCTCCTGAACTTTGCCTCTTAAACAGGATTATTTTTCCATGAACTCCAAGTAGACGTTGTACAAAATCCCCCATTTTTTATACACTGTCCCTCATTTAATTATCTTAAGATTATAATTACATGGTATCTTCTCATTAGGATCACAAATTTCCTTAGAAAAAAAATCACTGTTGCTGTTCAAAGTATTTAAAAACCACCATGACACAGGCAGAGACCAATCAGAATGCCACTTGTGAACCTTCCTGGCTGACACTGTCTATTGCTCCCTTTCTTTAAGGTTGATGACTCTACATCATAAAGTATGGTGGAATTGTGCACAGTGCTCTCAGAAGGGACTTCTTGATGGATTCCTCTGGTTCATTCATTTTTATACTTGTCTGTTATTTTGGAAAGTTCCATGTCAATGTGTAACTTATTATCCATACCTCTGTATTAAAATTAGTATGCCAATTACAGACCTAGGAGTAAGGACTACCAATTAAATAGACAGGCAACCAAAAAAGAAATCAGCTATTTTTATTTAAAAAAAAAAAAAGTAAAAAAGCAATCGTCATTTAAAAATACATACTTTTGCATTACTGTACTGGTATTTGAGGCTATAGATATAAAAAGAATTGTGCTTACCTTAAGGGATATATAGATAAATAGAAGCACATATTTTTACCTGGCTACTACCAACTCTATAACCAAATGTTTTAAGAATAGGTTCTGCAATATCATGATAGGGTTTGTAAACATAATTGAATTTCATGTGTAGGAACATTGGGTCAACTCCTCCAAACTTCTCAGTGCGGGAGGAGTTCTTATCACAACTTCCCTCAAAGGTGACAAGCAACTCTTTTTTTTACTATTCAAAGTACTGGGGAAGGGAGGGTAAGGATGGAGTGAGAGAGGAGAGAGAAGAGAAGAGAAGAGAAGAGAAGAGAAGAGAAGAGAAGAGAAGAGAAGAGAAGAGAAGAGAAGAGAAGAAGAGAAGAGAGGAGAGGAGAGAGGCTATTGCTTCCCAATTGAAGCTACATGGTTTGTTGTTGTTGTTGTTGTTGTTTGATTGTTTGTTTGTTTTTTGTGGTGCTGGGTATTAGAACCCAGGGCCTTGTGAATTCGAGGCAAACACTTTACCAACTAAGCTATATCCCCAGCCTGTACATGGTTTTCATAGAGTGAATTTTCGGATTCACAGTTTGAAAGACGTACTGCAATTGTGGGGACTTCCTACAAGCCCTTCTATTTGCTAGGAGTTTAGATAAACTGTATCTCAGACTAGGGGTACAGCTCAGTGGTAGAGCATTTTTCTATCATGGATGAGGTCCTGGGTTCAATCTGCAATCCTACAAATGAACAATAACAACAACAACAAAGAACCCAAACCAAACAACAACAACAACAAAAGGAAAAATCATGTAAATTGTATCTTAAGATCCTAGAGATTTTTAACTTGTAACCAAAATGCCTTCTGTCTTTTTTTCCTTTGGATAAAGAATTATCAAGTGTCACTTCCACTAAATCCCAGTAGCCCTAGGAGTGCTTTTGAGGAAAATCTCATAAGAGAACCTCAGGAAGCCAAAGAAATCTCATCCATTTCCCTTTGTTCTTATTTAGTTGAGCTGTTCGATCTCAATCAGTAAGTTATTCACCAAAGTGTTGTTCATTTAACTTTTGACAAGCATTTTAGGCATTCCTTAACCCTTTTGACATGGGCAAACATTTATTGGGTATTTATTCAACTCTGATACTCTGTAGATATATACAGATCTGCATAGATGATATCCCAACTCTCAAGGAGCCAACAATCAAATTAAGAGTAGCAGAAGTGTAATAAGGACAACACCATGTTAAAACACATGAGTAGGAGTCTGTTCTCTTCCATTTGTATTGGCTTTCACCGTGAGGACCATGTTTCAATCAGAGGAAATACTTTCATATAGGAAACCTAAACATTTTTAACCTGTGACACAGTAATCTATGGGAAATCTTCTACTAAAACCCCTTGTATGTAGACCTTTCAATTTGTATGGGCAAACTAATTTTGTAGCTTTCTGATGGCTGTTGTAGGATCACATTGATTGTTTGAATATGTTCCTAAATAACTATACAGCTGCTGGGGTTTCAAACAATGAAGAAGGTCCTGATAGGTAAACTCTAGAAAACCACCTACAGTAGTATAAAAGAGCATCTTAGATCTTAGATATATCTTTGGGACTATATCTGAGATTACATAACATCACACACACACACACACACACGCACGCACACACGCACGCACACACGCACGCACACACGCACGCACACACGCACACACGCACGCACGCACACCTTAAAGAATTTGAAGAAAATATGGATGTTGACATTACAGGAATTACCAATGATTTTTCCCACTACCACATTTCAGGTTATTTGTTTTTAGCATGGTCTCTGAGATATCTTCCAGGTAACCAAAATAATTCTATTGTCTCTCTGACATTGCTTATTGTTGTTACCAATTAAACTCCAACAATAAAGCAGCTTTGTAAGAGCATGGCACTGTCACATTACAGAGAACAGATGTCAAAATAAAGGTACACTAACTTGAAGCAACTTACATCACTAGAGCTTTCAGGTATATCCATGACCACAGAGCAGAGAGGAAATTTTATTTTGTGTCATTGAATGATTCCAAGGACAGGCTATTTCCTTGTCCTGTGAACAGAGAGAATTTTGTTAACAGTATTTTGTGAACAAAACACTTAAGAGAATGTATGTATACAATAGTTTTTAAAAAAAGGGTTACTGACACAGATGCCAATTTGGTGGGGCATATGGAACATTTACACTTGCCTTTTTCTTTCTTTCTTGCTACAGCTGGTGCTGATTTAGTATGTGAAATTTTACTAGCAGGAGTGCTAATCAAGACAGAGATTCTGTAAGGATTTAGTCATTTATGTAGGGGAAACTACGGGTATCATTAAAAAGTAGAAGATCATCTTATGGAAAAACATTATCATTATCAACCTCATTTTTAAACTAAACAGACACAATGGTACTGTAAGTATCACTTTAGCAGCCGAAAAAGTCAGAATGCTTTTTGATAATGTTCTGAGAGGATTGCATCCACAGTTTAAAGTTTTGGTAGAAGCACGTTAAAGTTTGGTAGTGTCAGAGGAATGCAGAAGGGTGAGCAATCTAACAGCTAGCTGTTGAACTTTTCCATAGAGTGGTTCAGCAAGCGTGACTGCTTTTTGGAAACATCAGTTTTTTTTTTTTTTTTTTTAACAAAATCTGATTATAATGGTGTAGAAAGTGAAAGTATTTTCCTGAAACATTTGGGGAAGTTGGAAGAAGAGGAAAAGTGTTCAGGATTTGATTCTTCCCTCTTATAATTAGGAAAAAAAAACCATTTTGCAATATGAGGCCTCATTTCATATACTAATACCACTGGCTATCCAGGAGTTCAGAGGAAAATTAAATTTAAAAAAAATCTTTGCTAAGTAGCAGCAGCATCATTGTCGGTACATTAAATATGTTGTACAGGTGGCTTGGTAGAGTTGGAGACCTGAACGGCAGCTACAAGACATCTGCTGCCTGAGGAAACTTGCAATGTGGCAGCGTGGTGTTTGTAGCTCCCTGTGGAAGGGTGCCAGCTGCCCATGGCGTTGCTTCTACAGATAAACGGAAAGTCTCAGAGGTGCTTCCGTGGCAGGAGTGCATCCTTTCCACCCGCCTCTCCCGGAGAATTTAAAGGACAAGAAGGACCTGCAGGGAAGGCTCAGTTAGATATTGTTGGCTGAGTTGTAGATCATCTTTTCAATATTACTCAGAGCTTTGTCTGTGAAAATCAGCACGTGCCTGCAATCAAACACTTTTATTCTGTTTTCATGCTTAATTTCTATGACCTGTAGCAAGTTATTTATTTTTACAGTATCATGACTCATCTGTTAAAAAGTCCTAGACTTACCGAGACCCTATCTCAAAATAAAATATCAAAAAGGGCTGGGGATGTGGCTCAGGGGCTAAGCTCCCCTGGGTTCAATCCCTGGTTAAAAAAACAAAAAACAGTCATTAGAGATATTTGAAGGAAAGTTTGCTAAAATGCAAGCAATAAAATATTTTATTATAAAATAATTAATGGTTATAAATGTCTTAGATGACTAGTTTGTTTTAGAATATTTTGACATAAATATGACACCTTTAAAAGCAGAATACACTTTATAGCTTATAACTATTGTAACTAACTGCCAATTAAAATTCACTTATTGGGTGTTATGATAGGGCAACCTATATTTAAAAACCATAGTTTAAAAACTATGTTAAAAGCAGAAGGGACAAATATTGCACCGACAACCCATAGCCTTTGCTCATAATCTAGAATATCTAAAAATTATTAGTAAATCTCTTAATTATTTTTTGGGGGTATTGGGAATTGAACCCAGGTATGCTCTACAATGAGGTACATCCCTGATAAAATCATTTTTTTTTATTTTGAGACAGGATCTCACTAAGTTGCTGAGGCTGACCTTGAACTTGTAATCCTCCTGCCTCAGCCTCCTGAGTCCCTGCAATTATAGGCATGTGACATTGTGCCCAGCATCTTAATTTTTTTTTAACCTCAGGACTGAATGAGATTTTTTTTTTACTATAAAAAGTACATGATCATCTGAGTTATGTGATCAAAACTGGAAAAGTTGCAGACCTATAATTAAATGCACAAAAAGAAAAGAATAAATAGGTTTGTACTATGTTAAACTTTCAAACAATGCATATAAACTTTTCCTCTTTTCCCTTCTATCAAAATTCCATTCCATCTTTAATATTGCCTAAGAAATGAAATGTCAAGAAGGAAATGACAGCTAGGAAGTTTGAATATTTGATGGTCTACACACATTTCAAAAGAAGAAGAAATAAAATTATTCTTAAAGGCAAAAACTAGAGAGAGAGAAAAAGTATTTTTAGCAATGTTTATTTACACACACATATGCACTAAATTGTAGTGATTTCTAAGCATTAATATGTTTTCCTTTAAAAAAAATTCATTCAGCTGTGTTGAAGAAAGTAACTTATTTCTGAAATTCCACCTGATGAATATTATTTGAGAATTTCCTCTGTGAGGCAAATATGTAAGTGGAAAACGTTTATGATATGATCTGGGGCAAAACCATTTATTTCCTCTTCAAACTATCTTAAATTAGCTCTTAATCACTTATTCTAACTTATTACTCATAAGTATTTTTCCTCAGAGGAAAAATAAAATGCCATATTTGAAAAACAAACAGATATTCATTTTCTTTAAAATACGAGGTTAGTCAGCTAGAGAATAAATTAAGAGGGTTCACAAACTGTTAATGGTGACGGCAAGCATATGGCAAATTTGAACTGTCTGCAGGTCAGATTTTACTTTTGCTTTCCAAGTGTCTGTCAGTCATTGTTAGATCCAAATAATAGGTGGAATTCAAGGATATGAAATTGTTCAGCAAATTCTTGGACCAAGTGATTTTATTTTATTTTTATTTTTTTTTTGCTCTCTTTTTCCTATAACACCCTCCTTGAAAGCAATCTTACAAAATATTACCCAGAACGAACAAGTACTTGCAAGGTGTTATTGCCTTTTCTTTGTTGAATTAGGAAAAAGACATAGAATCAAATATTGTGTGTGTGCATATGTTTGTATGTGAATACTAATATATGCACCTACCTTGGTGCATCAAAGAGTTACTAAGATGCTGAGCTTGCTGCATTTCTCTCATGACAACTCTTTCTTGTATTGTGAGTGTACCTTTCATGGTGGCAATGAAGAGCCTTCTCTTAATTCCTCTACTACCATCACAGTACCTTTGCTTTCTAAACCATGTTTGTGGCACTGGAGACTAATGACAGTTGGACCGTAATGAACTATTCTGCCAGAAATGGTAATCAGAGGAGCAATTAAGTGCAACTGGGATAAAAAGCTGAGCCCCTGTGACATTACAGAGTAGGTTAAAGAAAAAGAGAGAAAGAAAAGGAAGAGGAGTAAAGATTTGACATATGGGAGTTTTGAAATGACAAACCACAAAATCTCCAAAGGGATGAAAACCCTAAACTTAACCATTGCTGAGTGAAGATGAGAAGGTACAGGTGCCACTGGCAGGAGCTGACTCAGTTTTGAGACACTTCCTGTAGAATAGCTGCAGTTCTGGGTCTGAATAGATTATGGAATCAAGAATTGAAATCGAGAAATGCTGCCCATTTCTCTGGGGCCAGAAGAATTCTTCTGTAGTTAAAAAAACTTTCCTGTTGAAATGACAGGAAAGCATTGGTCTTAAGACAGGATGCTCAGTGGTGGAATGTTCATTCTAGACTGGGGTCAGTGGTAGGAGATTCTGTAGGAGAATGCAGGTTCCTGACAGCAGTGGGGATGATGGACTCTTTGAAGAGTGGAAATCAGGTGGCAAGAATTAACTGTCAGAAGCAAGGTGACATAATGACCGTGTCTGAATAGCAGGTGAAAGAGATCACAGCCCCTGTTGCAGCAGTGGATCCCAAGATGGGACAGTCTCTTCTGTCTGTCCAGTGTCATTGACCATGATTATTTTAGACGTAGGTTTGCTGCTACATAATGGGTCCATTGTGGGTCCTCTCATGCCCATTGTCACAGTAAAAGAGCAAGTATAGTAGCTATGGCCTGAGACATGGAAACTGATGGAGGCCAGGGCCACCCCACCAGGGAAGTGCTCGACCAGCAGCAGTACTAGCTGAAGGGGAGGAGAGTCCAGCATGGCAGGGAAAGGAGAGGAAGGATAAATTAAATATTGGGAACTACCAGGGGCCAGTTGCTGCAGTGGGGCTTGTAGTTGGTTCCACTAACCCTTTCTCTTGTAAGATTTCCTGGACATTGTGACCAAACAGGATTCTGAAGAATCTTTACTTAAATAGAAATAACTGGTCATTTTTAGAAATGATATTGCTGGTATGAAGGATTTTACAAACTCTCCTCTGTGCTGTGGTCTTAGGTTTTTTGGCAAACCTGTGACAAATTATTTATCTCCAATATGGAGTGTGTGTGTTTTTGTTGGGAGGGGGGGAACTCTATATTTTAGACTCAATAAGGCTTGTAACCTTGATAACTGCTCAATTATAACCAAGGTTGCTGGAGTAGGTCATGAATCATGCCAGCTGGCTCTCCTACAAATTCACGCCAATGACCTCAGCTGAGCCCTCCCTGCTATTCCGAAGTCTCTCTCTCTCTCTTTTCCCCCCTACTGTATTTCCCATAGTTGCTGTTCCAAACCTTTTCCATTTTCCTCAAGTTAAAAAAAAAATATTCCTGTACATTCAAACCAGAAGATGACCTCAAAACCCACTTGACAGTGATTGGCACCAGGTAGTCCCAACTCTAACCTCTTAATCCTCCCATGGCTTTTGGGACACTGTTCTCTTGTGGATCTTTCTCTCTTTCTATTGCATACTGCTATTCCTTCTCTTGCCCCTCAAGGAAAGACTTCCTATGGTTCTTGTTGGTCACCATCATCATCTTTCTAATAAAAAGCCATGCACAAGATACATCAGTATCATTGTACCCATTCTATCACAATTGAATAATATGTTCATCAATGTTCTCTACCACCCAAGTTAAAAATTTGTTTTCTCCCTCCTTGATAGTAGTGGCTTTTCATAAATCTCTTCTTAATATCCACAAGAATAATCTTTCTAAAATATAGTCTTGATGATTTTTTTTCTGCCAAGACTTTCTTTTTGATTCTACTTTCTATTTTGAATCAAATATTTTATTGTGAATATAATACTTCATTTTGTGAAATATAGCATTCTAGAAAAACATAAATGTAAGTAGCATTTGAAAAATAAGAAAGTAATCACTGTTCACAACTAAGCTGAAGAAATAAGATATTACTTTTATCTTTGAAAACCTTTTGTTTGAAAGTTCCTGCCCAATTGCATGCTCCCTCTCGCTCATTGCATCTTCTCTCTTCTTTGGCTTAAGATAGCCACTATCCTTAAGATATCCACTATATCCCTTGTTTTCCTTAGGTTTACCATATATGTGTATATATTAATTTATGTAGATGTTGTACACACATATATATATATATATATATATATATATATATATATATATATATGTTTTAACAAAATATGTATTATTATGTGGTTTCATTTAGACAGTTTTTGAAATATGAATAAAAGGGATCATAATAATGCATTATTCTGCAGCTTGCTATTTAAACTCATTAAAATTTTGGGAACAATTTATGTTGATATACATTAATGTAATTAATGGATTTTCACTGCCTCATAGTATTCTAATTCAAGAATGCGCTCCAGGGAGAGGGAGAAACGGGGTAGGAAAGACAATGGAATGAGATGGACATCATTACCCTAGGTACATGTGCACGAATGGTATGACTCTACTTCATGCATAACCAGAGAAGTGAAAAATTCTGCTTTATTTGTATACTATGAATCAAAGAGCTTTATTGTCATGTATAATTGATTAAAACTAATAGATAAATAAGTAGAAAAAACTAAAAGAAAGGATTTTGTAACTTAGAGGCAAAAAAAAAGAATGCATTCCAATTTTTTTTTACTTTACTCTTGTGAGGCATTTGGATTGATTTATAAAAATGTTACTATAACTACTGTTACTACAAATGATCTTATGTAAGTTTCCTCATGTTAAAGTATTCAAGAGTTTTTCCAGGATGTAAACCTAGAAGTGGTATTGCTGGATATGCACAAATTTACCATTACCAACCAATTCCTACTTATTTTCCAAAAATAGTTTGCCAATTAATTCCATATCAGCAATGTATGAGGAGCTTCTTTGGTGTATAAATTACCAATGCCCGGTGTTATGGTTTGGATGTGAGGTGTCCCCCAAAAGCTCACATGTCAGACAATGTAAGAAGGTATGGAGGAGAAATGATTGTGTTCTAGCCTTAAACTAATCAGTGAATAAATCTCTAATGGGATTAACTGAGTGGTAACTGGAGGCAGGTGGGGTATGGGTGGAGGAAGTGGTTCATTGAGGCCATGGCTATGGGATATATATTTTGTACCTGGAGAGTGGCATCTCTCACTCTGCTTCCTGATCATCATGTGAACTGGTTCCCTCCCGCACTCTTCCACCATGATGTCCAGCCATATCATGAACCCTGAGGAATAGAGCTGGCCTCCTATGGACTAAAACCTCTGAAACTGTGAGCCCTTAAATAAACTTTATTCCCTAAAATTTTTCTGGTTAGATCTTTTAGTCACAGCAGCAAAAAAGCTGACTAAAACACCTGGCATTTTTTTTCAGAATTACTTTTGCAGTCTGTTTTGTGTGTTCTATTTCAGGGGATGTGTAATACATATTTCTTGATCATGTTGACATTGTCCATTCATCTTTTATGAAAACTATTTATTATGTCTTCTTTCCATTTTGAATGAGTTGTTCAAATTTTTCATTTTAATTCAAAGAATTTTAAATTTTATATTGAGTAGCAATTCCTGGCTAATATTTTCCTTTTTGGGTTATGTCTGCTGTTTGCTTTAAAAAATTAATTATTATCCTGAAGTGGTAAATATATTTTTGTATATCCTCTTTTAAAGTGTTAAAGTCTTGCTTTTCTTTTTTAAGTTCTTGATCCAAATGGAATTGATTGTTAATGGGATGGGAGACACAACCCTATTTTTTCTCTTATATTTAATCAGTCATCCCATCATAGTTTCATGATAAATTTATCATTTTCCCACTGATTTGCAAACATAGTTCTTTCATATGTCAGGTTTCTATTTAGGTACATAGATCTGATTCTGGGATTTTGGTCTTGTTTCATTGGTCTATCAGTTTATCTCCATAGTAATACCAAACTATCATAATTACTATATATTTGTAGTAAATCTTACTATGGGCTTGATGAAGTTCCTGTTTGTTTGTTCTCAGCTCCATCTCCTGTACTTTACATTGCTATTGTCACAAATGACATGTTTTATACATGTGTACCCATTAACAAAGTTACATAATTATTGTTGTATACATTTGCCTTTTAAATCATATAGGGAACAAACAAAAGTGGGAAAAAGTTTTATAAACCAAATATGCTTTACCACCACTTTTTAGATTTACCATGTAGTTTCCTTTTTATATGAAGTTATGGCCTAGTGTCATTTCAGTTCAGCAGAGATGTCTCCCTTTGACATTTCTTGTAGGACAGAGTTATCAGGGGAAAACTTCCTTATGTTTCTTTATCTGATATCTTAATTTCCCCTTAATTTTTGAAGGATAGTTATATTAGACAGAATTCTTGGTTCATAGTTGTTGTTTTTTTTTTTTTTTAGTATTTTTAGTATCTGAACAAGTCATCCCAGTGTTCCCTGATCTTCATGGTTTCTGAAGAGAACTCAGCTCACAATATTATTGAGGATCCCTTTCATGTGATGAGCTGCTTCTCTTTTGCTGCTTTCAAGGTTTTCTCTTTTGAAAGTTTGGATAGAATGTATCTTACGTGGATCTCTGCATCTATCCTCCACACATTCATTGAGCTTCTTGGATAAGTAGCTTCGTGTCTCTTATTAAATTCTGGGATGTACATAGTCACTCTGTATGTAAGCAGTCTCTGGGCTCCTTTGTCTCTTTCCCGTCCCTCTGATTTCCATTATGTATAGTTAGTGTCTTGTTGTCCCATAGTTTCTTGGGCTATATTCCTTTTTCTTCATTCTGCTTCTCTCTCTGATTGCAAAATCTTGATTGACTTACATTCAGTTTCCTGATTCTTCTGTCTGTTCAAATCTGCTGTTAAATAGCTCCAATGAATTTTTCATTTTAGTACTCTGCTTCTCAACTCTAGAATTTCTACTTAGTTTTCTCTAATAATTTTTATCTGTTTACTGATGATTTCTATTGGTTGAGACACCCTTCTTCTCATTTGATTTCCTGTTGGTATTTTTCTTATTTTTTAAAGCTCATATAATGAGATTTGCAATCCTTTACTGGTAGGTCTAATGGCTGGGCTTATGCATGGGCAATTTCTATTAATTTTTCCTGTGAATTATTTTCATTGGAAATTTTTTGTATGCTAGATGTGTTAAACATTAAAATGTAGCAACAGTGGAAATCAGATTCTCTTCTCCTACTTGGGATTTATTTTTCCAGCCTGTTTGAATTGTTGTTGTTGTGTGTGTTGTGACTTCCCTAAACCATTTTTAGAGGTCTGTTGTTTTTGTCATTTGAAACCACTATAATCTGTGTTCCGTTAGCTCAGTGGTCAGCATGTGTTTTGATAGTGTTACCTTAAATACCTGGGATTGACAAGAGAAAAAGAAAAAAATATGCTCTGACTTTGGATTAGCTTTGTGTCAGGGCACTTCTTCAATGCTTAGTCATGCAGTCTAACACTCTCTCTTAGCCTTCCCTGCCTGTGGAGATTTTAGGGTAGCCAGAGATGTAAACTTAGGTCTTTTGAGGCCTTGTGTAGCATCATCCCACCTTGAATATGCATGCCCTGGATATGCTTATGGATTTTTTGACTCCATGGCATACGAGGAAGCTATTTTAAACATGTACTTTCACATGTATCTCTTTTCCTAAGCTCTTCCATCCTAGAGGTTGCTCAGTCTGTGTTTTGCTTAAGTGTTGTTCCTTGCCCTAGTCCACTCCACCCAATACTTGTGCCTTTTTATGATTCACAATTCCTTGGATAGCCACTCCAGTGCCCTGGAGCACTCCGAGTTGGATATAATTTTGGGAAGCCATTGTCCTTAAGAAAACTACAAGACAGGTTTGAGATACACTACCACAATTCTTTGGGAATAAAGTTTGTATAGCTCTGTCTGATGCCAACAAACTGTAGTAAGAGTGCAGGCCTCTGTTTTCCTGCTGTCATAGGCTGTGTGTGGGGTGGAAGGCAGGCATGTTCAAATGCTGTAGCACTCACTACAAGCCACAGCTTCTTTCTTCACCAAGTCACCCGCTGGATGTTATGAATTTTTGACTAGATTCCCAAGTTCTTCAAAAGTTGATCCTGATCGTTAGCTCATTAGTTGCTTTTAGAAAGGGAGGGGACCCTATAGTTCCCTATTCTGACATTTCCCTATCACTACCCCTTTACACAACATTTGGCTTTATGTTTTTCTAGACTCATTTATAATCAGTTTGTCAAGTTCCATGAAAACCCTGGTTTCATTGAAACCTTTTATTTTTGAGATGATTATAGATTTACACATGGAAACAAGATAGGGATGCCATGTACCATTTACTCAGTTTCCCCATTGATTACATCTTGTAGAAGTGTAGTAAAAATCACAACCAGGATATTCACATTGGTACAGTCAAGATAAAAATATTTCATTACTACAAGGATCACTCATAATGACCTTCCATAGCCACACCTACTTCCCTTTTCCTCCACCCCCTCCTCAGCTCCTGATAACAACTAATCTTTCTCTATTTTTATAATTCTGTTATTTCATGAGTGCTGGAATAACTCATGAGTAATGGAATCATGCAATATCTAATCTTTTGAGATTGTCTTTTTTCACTCAGTGTAATTCTCTGGAGACTCAGTGAGGGGATTCCACTCAGTGAGGGGATTCCACGTAATGTAGTAATGTAAGTTTATTTGTTTTATAGCATGGAGTAGTATGTGTTCCATGGCATACATTTGTCACAGTTTAATATTGGGCATCCAGGTTGTTTCCAGTTTGGGGCTATTACAAATAAAGTTATGAATACTTGTGTACAAGTTTTAGTGTGATCCTGTCCTCATGTATCTGGTAAATATGTCCATTGGGGCAATTGCTAGGTTTTATAATAACTACATGTTTCACTTGGTCAAGAAACTGCCAGAGTGTTTTCCATAATAGGCAATTGTGAAAGTTCTAACTTTCCACTAGACCTCTTTGGATACTACCCCAATAGGGAGAGAGTGGGATGTCAAATTGCTGCCAGGAGATAGAAGTTGAGCCTCTCTTCTGGTCTCCACTCCATACTATATCTCTCAGCACAGCAAGGAGATATAGTATGGCAAGTGGGCTAAAACAAAGGAGGCCTTTTTTTTGTTCTTTTTTTTAACATCAACCCAAAGGATGTATCTCTTTTCCCCAAGCTCTTCCATCCTAGAGGCTGCTCAGTCTGTGTTCCTTGCCCTAGTTAAGTTCCTTTAGCACAAGTGGAACTGCATGTTCCCAGATTGGTTCTTGCTCATGGGATAGGCACATAGTTACAGATTTTTTAAATTAACTGTCCACAATAGAGTGGTTATTGCATAAAAATTTTCTTGTTTTGGTAGGATTCCCCCCTTTTTTCTTTATATTAGGTAGAGTAGGTATTTTTGAAACACTTTTTGGTCTGTGACCATTGGTGTTATGCATTTGCTGGCTTCTTCAGTTCTAAGTTTGGGCTATAGGAATTAAAAAAAAAGCCAGGAAACATAATCAGCATATCATCCCTCATGTCCCTATGGTCTGCCTTCTTCTCTTACAGTTTTCTTGTATGTATATGTATTCAGGGTTTTTAGGTACACCTAGAGTGCTAGTGAAAATTATAGACACAGTATCTTTCCAAATGGAGAAATATGCCCTGGTTAGGGTTGTGATATAAAAGGCCCAGTCTAAAAATCAATTAGGTGAAAATAAAAATATGATATTGAGTCATTTTATCCATGAATATAGTATGTCTTTGCATTTACGTCTTTTAGATATGTTTTTCAGTAAAGTTTTATGATTTATTTTTCTACTCAAATGTCTTATATATTTTTTCGACTTATCTCTTGTGTGCTTCATATTTTTAGATACTATTACAAATAGTATTTTAAAAATTATATGTCCTTACCTGGTGTTGGAATGTATAGATTTTAGCTTGATTTATGTTCCACTTGCATACATTAACTTTGTCAAATTATCTTAAATGTTTTCATAATTTATCTTTAGACTTAAAAAATGTAGAGTTATACTGCTTATGAATTATTATATATGTATTTCTTTCTTTCATTTCTTTTCTTATATTTTTTTCTACTGTTCCTTGTCTTATTATAATAATCTCCAGGACCTTGTTGAGTAGATATAGTG
This sequence comes from Urocitellus parryii, assembly GCF_045843805.1. NCBI lineage: Eukaryota > Metazoa > Chordata > Mammalia > Rodentia > Sciuridae > Urocitellus > Urocitellus parryii. The sequence continues at coordinate 199,687,739 of NC_135531.1, read as the reverse complement.
ACAGAAAGCAATTTTGTCACATTCTTGAGTTTAGAGATAACCTTGTGATGGTCATTATAGATTCTTTTGTAGATGTTCTTTAACTGATAAAATAATCTTATATTCCTAGTTTTCAAAGAGTTATAACCTGAATGAATGACAAATTTTATTAAATGCTTTTACTGTACCTATGAGAGTGCTAATTTTGATATTTTCCTTTAATCTTTTAAAGCACTGAAGTAATTCTGTAATTTTCTAATATTGAATAAAATTTACTTTTCTGAAATAATCACTATTTGGTAATATCACATTGTATTTCTCATATATCTCCAGATTTAATTTGCAAATACAGTTTAGTATTTTTTATTTGTCTTTTGAAATTGGCCCATAATTTTCTTATCAAACTGGCCATGTGGTTTTACTATTAAAGATATGCAAATATCACTAAATATGTTAGAAAATGTTTTCTGTTTTTCTGTTCTCTAAAAGTGTGAAATAATCTAATTCTTGATTAGTAAATATATCAAAATAAATGTTTATCTCAGTGGAAATTTTTAAATTACATTTTCAGTTTCTTGAAGAGGTAATGACATATTTCAATATTTTTTCTAGAAATTTGTTTTAGTTGCCAAGTTATTTAAATGTAGTATTATAACATTGATATAAATTATTTCAAAAAATTTTTAGTTATCAATGAATTTTTTTTTTTTTTGCTTATTTGTATGTGGTGTTAAGAATCAACCAGTGCCTCAAACATGCTAGGCAATTGCTCTACCACTGAGCCCCAGCCCCAGCCCCAGTTTTTAGTAAGTATGGCATCACTAATTTGTGCATTTTGTTTATTTTGCATTCTTTCCCTTTTTAAACTGATTATTTCTTTTTAGAAATGTACCTTAATTTTATCATAAAACCAACTTTTAGGTGTAGTGATGCTCTGTTTTTTTATCTTTAATTTTATTAAATGATTTTAATTTAGCCATTTTCTTCTCTTTATTTTATTGTTTTCTTCCTTTTACTTGATTGTGTTAAGGCCCATTTATGCTCTCACCTCAGATTTGTGCCCTGTCACTAAAGAATGACTCATTGAAATTCAGGTCTCTGACTACCAGGAATGAACAGGTACCAAAGGGCAAAAATCCATTCAAAAATATCTAACTCCTTGGGTACACCTATAATCCCAGCAGCTCAGTGGGCTGAGGTAGGAGGATTGAGAATTTAAAGCCAGCCTCAGCAACTTAGAAAAATATTAAAAGGGCTGGGGATGTTGCTCAGTGGTTAATGACCCTTGGTTTCAATCCCAAAACAAACAAACAAACAAACAAAAAACAACAAAAAACAAAACATCTCTAACCCCTTGGATTCTTTATCATTGGTCTCTATGTACTCTTTTGTTGGTACAGTAACTCATCCAGCCATTACAAAAAGGTGTCTCTTATTCTTTACCTACCATTTTTAGGTGTGCTTCCCTAAAGTGTTTGTGGGAAATCATTCTGCCCTGTAGTCCTCAAGGCCTTTTCATGGCACCTAAGGTCTGGAAACAATGTCCAATGTTTTAGTCAGCTTTGCTTTGCTGTGACCAAAAAACTTGACAAGAACAACTTAGAGGAGGAAAAACTTATTTTGGCTCATGGTTTTAGAGGTTCAGTCCTTGGTTGGCTGACTTCGTAGTTCTGAGCCCAAGGTGAGCTAGAACATCAAGGCAAAAGGCTATGGCAGAAGAAAACAGCTCAGGATATGACAACCAAGAAGCAGAGAGAAAATTCTGCTTACCAGGGACAAAATATAATACCCCAAAGCACATCCTCAATGGCCAACCTCTTCCATCCTCACTCTATCTGCCAACAGTTACCATCCAGTGAATCCATATCAGTGGATGAATCCACTGATTAAGTTTCAACTCTGAACATTCTTGCTTTGTCTCACAAATGAGTTATAAGGAAACGCCTAAAAATATAATACCCCAAAGCACATCCTCAATGGCCAACCTCTTCCATCCTCACTCTATCTGCCAACAGTTACCATCCAGTGAATCCATATCAGTGGATGAATCCACTGATTAAGTTTCAACTCTGAACATTCTTGCTTTGTCTCACAAATGAGTTATAAGGAAACGCCTCATATCTAAACCATAACACTTTGCCCTTGGCCCCCAAAAGCCCATCCTCATCTCACAATGCAAAATATACTTAGCCCATTTCTAAGAGTTCCAGCATTGCCCAAAGTTCAAGTCCAAAATTTCATCTGGGACTCAAGGCAAACTCTTGGATATTTTTCCCCTGTAAAGATCAAAAGCAAGTTACATATATCCAATATATAATGTCACAGAGTAAACATTTCTGTTCCACAAGGAAGAAACAGGGGCCTAGAAAGAAGTGATGGGACCAAAGCAAGACTGGAATCCAGTTGGGCAAGCAAGTCCTGTAGCTCTATATCCACCATCTGGGACACATTCCATTTATTGGATTTCCAAATGGCCTTCATGGTTGCAGTTCACATGGTTTCTCTGTTGGCTCATATTTGTTTGATTCCTGCAGCTTTCCTTGGAGACATTCCATATTACTAGCATCTCTTAATCTTGGGAGTTTCCACTGCAACATTGGCTTCCTTCTCACATCTTCATGAATCACTTTCTTAGGGACTTCCTGCAGGTATTTCAGCTCTGATACATTTTGTCTGACCTCTCAGATCTTCTTTCAAAATCTCCATGGAAGTTTCCATGACTCCCTAACCCCAGAATCCTGCATTTCTGCAGAAACAGCACAAGGTTGACATCATCTTCTGCTATCTTGAGCAGTAGCCAAGCCACTTGAGCCTGTATCTGCAGTAGCCACTGAGTACCTGCATGGCTCAGCACAGTGAAGCAACTTTCTAACCCTCCCCACTGAGAGATATGAGGGTGCTTCCATGGTCTCTTCTCAATGGAATTCTTGCTTTTACATCCTTGAGCCAGGGATGAGTGTCAGTTCCTGAGATACTCTCAAGTCATCTTTCCTATATTTTCTTGGTAAAGTACATAGCAACTCTTTAGTAGCTGTAATCTCTTCAACAAGCATACATTCCTTAGCCCCAACTCTACATGCATTTTTCTAAGCAAAATGCAGGTTTTTGCCATCTTTTTAGGTTGGGATTTCTGCTTCTGATTCTCATAGTAAATCTGGTTAAAACCTGCCAACAATATCCATGCCACTTACTGAAGTTTCCTCCACCAGATTAATTATCCCATCACCTTTAAATTCAGTCTCACAGTAATTCTCAGGAAATGGGCAAAATATATTCAAGTTCTTTGCTAGCATATAACACATGTGGCCTATAGACCAATCCTCAATTCCTTTTTTTAAAATTTTGTATTTGTATTTATGCCCTTTGATATATCATACATAGATGGGGTATAATTTCTCATTTTTCTGATGTACATGTTGCAGAATCACATTGGTCATGCAAGCATGTATACACACACACACACACACACACACAGGAATAATGTCTGTTTCATTCTACTATCTTTCCTATTCCCACATCCCCTCCCCTTCCCTCCCATCCTCTACCTAAAACCTCATGAGTGCAGTCTACATTTCAGTGGATATTTGTATCCACTGTATCTTCTGAGTTCTCACCAGAATCACACACTAAGCTTTGTGTGCAATATTCTAAAACTTTTCCAGCTTTCATCTCTAAACTTTGAAAAATTCCTCCTACAAACCAGCCTCAAAGAATTCTGAACCACACAGTCAGGTTAGTAACAGCAACAATATCACTTCTTGGTATTGATTTCTGTTGTAGTCAGCTTTGTTTGCTGTGACCAAAAAACTTGACAAGCTACTACTTATTTTGGCTCATGGTTTCAGAGGTACAGTCCATGGTTGGCAGATTCCATAGCTCTTGGCCCAAGATGAGTCAGAACATCATGGCTGAAAGGTGTGGTGGAAGAAAGCAGCTAAGAACATGATAATCAGAAAGCACAGAGAGAACCCCTCTTATCAGAGACAAAGATATAATCCCCAAAGGCACATCCCTCATGACCTACTTCCTCCAGTCACACCCTATCTGCCCAAGGTTTTAGATTATGGTCCAGCTAATCTACATCAGTGGATTAATCCATGAATCCACTAATAAGTGGATTAGGTTACTATTCTCATAATCTAATTATTTCACCTCTGAATTTTCTTGCATTGTCTCACACATGAATTTTGAGGAATACCTCATATCTGAACCATAACACCAAAATTTTTAACATGATTTTCTAAAATCTTTGACCTCATTCTGCCTTTCCTGGTTTTATTTCCTGCACTGAAGTGACCTTTCCCACATGAAATCTTCTTATTAATTCTCTAGACATGATCTATGTCATTATTATTGGTAACTTCCTAATTTCTCAACATGAATACAAATCCTCTGTTTTGTAACATTATGAACTGGGCATACAGATATTTCTTTTTTACAGGAGGGTATACTGTTTTCTGAAGGAATGAATTCACATCCAACGTCTTCTATTGGGTCTTTAGCTCTTGAAGAGCAGGGACTGTGCCTGACACTGAGGAGCTATTCCAGTCAGTGGTTACGAATTGAATGAGCATGCCTTTGAATCTTCTCACTTAATATATATTTTCTCCCGTGTGCAAATTTTGTGCTCTGGCTATAGAAGTAATGGCCAAGAAAGAAAAAAAGTCCTATACAGTCATTGGGCTTTTTCTTTCCTGTTGATTCTAGCACCTGTAGCCCAACTCTGAAACGGTATTAACCCAATTCCACCAAGCATTTTGGTTATACCTTTGGGTTCCGGAGTCCAATTGCTTATAATGAAATACTGGAATCATAATTTGATGGTCTGTAGGTTTCTCAGCTGTTCTCTTTATGAGAAAATCTATAATGGGATATTTTGCATGTGACTGTCTATATTTTATATGCAACACATCAGTGTTGTGTAAATTTCGTGAACAACTTGTATTATCATTGAAACCACAGAAGCAACAAACAGTTATAATTATAGTCTGAAGAAGCTATAGTGTTTCAAAGTTGCCTACAGTAGTGGTATTACAATGAAAATGTTCTGTTTGCCTGCAGCTTTCACTGTGCTCAGTGACATCACAATTATACTAAATTTTAACAGAAACTTCTGTCCTTAAACAGAAACAGCTTGTTTGAAAATCTAAGAGTTTTCTTTCTTCTGAATTCTTTGATTCTTCACTGAATAAAAGTGGTAGAAATGGTAAATATCATGGCATAACTGCATTCTTTGTAACTTCCCGGCTGGTTTTGCTATCATAGAGTAATAGGTATTCTACTTCACTCCACATGGGGAATGAATGCACGTTATTTAAAACTTCTTTCTGTGCATCTGCTACTTGTCAACTCATGATCTTCTGATCCTTGAAGATTTGACAACCCTGTGATTTGCTGTAATGGAATTACTGAAAAGTTATCAACAGAGACGTTGCAATGTAAGAATGCAAAGTAAGTCCTTAGATGTTTAGAGGGAAATGAACTTCAAAAGGGGAGTGGTAGCCACAAAGAAATACCTGATTCATGCAATTTTTGGTGTGGCTCAGTGAGTCTTTAATTTTGTTGACTGGAAGAGAGGATGTTTATGTTGCCTTTCCTTTTCCTGGGTTGTGACTTATTTTTCTATTCATCAACACCTCATCTGGCACTGAATATACCTCAGAGGGGAAAGTCAAGTCAAAGAATGCTCTACTTGGGATTGAAAAGCTGGATTCCTGTCCTGCTTTGTCTGGTCATTTTTGCCACTGACTGCAGCAGAAACATTGGATCAACTTTCAGATTTTCTGGGCCTTTAATTCCTTATCTATAAAGCTGATGTAAGTGGTAGGTTAGACTGGCAATCCTCAAAATAGGGCCCCCAACCAGTAACCATTAGCATGATCTGAGACATAGTTAAGAAGCAACCCTGGTCCTACTGAATCAGAATTCTGAAAGGAGAGTCTAACAATCTGTTTTAATAATATTTTAGGTGACTCTAATGCATGTTAAATGTTGAAAACCATGGAGTTAGCTAAACTTTAGAAAACTTCTCACTGGAAACTTTCACAAGCCTCTATGAATGTAAAGTAATTTAGGTCTACATGGATGTTAAGTAGGCATATTCCTCTGCTTGTAATTAAATTTAAGATTTGGATTCCAAACACAGATTTAGAAGCATATGTAAGAAAAAAAGAAAAAGAATACTGAAACTGTTGTCCAAGAAAAGTAATTACTCTAAAAATGTTTTTTGAATATAAGCATTTGCAGAATTTGCCTCCATTTGACACTGTAAAATGAACTTGGTATTTCTGTCATACATGTATCTTGATGAATATTTCCACTGAATGATCACCACTGCTTAATGCATATGATTTCATAAAAATAATTTAAAATTATTCATATTTATTGTAATTCAGTTTTTATATTTATGGAGAACAGTTAATAATCTGTTCTACATAAGTGCACATATGGCTAAAATTTTTGTTATTGAATATTTGGGCCTTTGGTCTCCTATATAGGAAAATGTCCTTGTATTGAACCACTTCTGGGCTTTGTTAGCATATGCTTTACCTAACAGTCTGTCTGGCTCCATTTTTTATTAGTGTAGAAGAGTTTTTGGTAGTGATTTTGATTTTTGAGGACTGGTGTAATTATATTAACCAGAACTTTATGCTTTCCAAGGTCTCTGAAAGAAAGAGTTGGAGAATCTTTTATTCGTGGTTTAAATAAGTTAATAAATATAAATATATGACAAAGAACATAGAAAGGCAGTTTTTTAAAAATGAAAATGCAGTATTAAATTTAGAAAGTAAAATGAGAACTGGGAAAGGGGACTGGGGGAAACATTTCTTTTTATTTTGTGTTGATGAACATCCTAAAACTTGATTATTCTCTATAAAGAATGGCTAGATTTCTCCTTTCTATAAGATAATCCAAGTTCACCTGAAGGCTAAAATACATGAATAAATGCCACATTTTGGGTTATTATTTTTATCACTGATTTCCAGAAGCTTGTGAAAAATTAGCTAAAATCTTAAGTAATTTTATTTTTTTCTTTGCAACTGGAAATAGCCTAAAAAAGGCATACTGAAAACAGTAAGAAATAAGTTTTTTCTTTAGTTTTTTTATAAAATCAAGTGAAGGGCAAAAGACATTTTGAGAAGTTATTCACCAAATATTTATTGAACACCTATTGGTATTAGGTACTGCATATGAAATTAAGGTAGATCATACATGTGTGTCTTACTTTATTGGAGATTAGGATCTAGTGAGGGAGGCAAACATTAAAAAAATCAAGTACACAAGCTATGGATAAGTATACAGTGCTATGAAAAAGATGTGCATACTGCCTAGTTTGGGAATTGGGAAAGACTGACTTACATTTTGATAGAAATCCCTCTGCTGTTTGGGCAATAGAAGGTAGGAAGTCATTGTGGCAATCCAGGTACTCTTTGAGGACTTCAGGTATAAAAATCCCTGTACTAGTAGAACTTATAAAAGTTAAATGTGAAGTTCCAAGAATGCATAACAAAAATTTGCATTTCTTTTATTCCAGTTTTATTTTATTGTCAACAAACCGTATCAAAATTGAGTGACTGAAGACACCAATGTATTATTGTGCCTTACGGTTCTATAAATAGGTTGGCTGGGCTCACTTCCTATAGTTCCTCATGTGGTTGCTGCCATATAGGAGCAAATTCTAGAATCATCTGCATAATCAATCACATGGCCCGTTTTGCATGCATGCCTGAGAGGTCAACATACCATCATGTGGCCATTCGTTCCTGTAGGACATCCTGAACTTCTTACATGGTGGCTTAGGACTCCAAAAGGCAGGAAATCCAGATTGCCAGTTCTCCTGAAGGGCTCTTATATTGGACTGGCTCAGCAGCAGAAATGCTATATTCATTTGGTCAAAACAGCCACAGGCTAGTCCAGATTCAAAATAGTTCAAGAGTAGACTCCACATCTTAAAATCTGTTGTGATAACTCCCAATGGTCTATGCCTTGTATTGTCATGTGCTTGTGCAGTCCCCTTTCATATTGGATAGGGCGGACCTGTGTAACCTATGCAAGGTTCTGTGACTTTCCAGGCTAGGTCACATTGTAGCTTTTACTTTGTTGCCTCAAGATTATTCTCTTGGGTCAGATCTAGCCCCTGTGTGGAGCGGTCTTTTGGAGAGTCCCAGGTGGAAAGGAAATGAAGATATGGGTATCAACAGCCGGCACCAAGTTGCCACCCATGTGAGTGAGTCATTCTGAAAGTGGATCAGCAAGCTCTAGTCAAGCCTCAGATGACTGCAGCCTCGTGAGAAAACTCAAGCTGGAACCACCCATCTGAGTTGCTCCTCAATCCTGCCTGACTGGAACTATACGATATGATGATTATTTATTATTGTTTGAAGGTGTCGAGTTCATTGTAATTTGTTCTCTGACAAAAGATAAGTAACACAGAGACTTTAGAGATAATCTGGGGCTGGTGTTCATGTCTGATTCACCAGTGTAACTCATACAATAGCCCCTGACTCACGGTGATTAAGATCATGAAGGAAAGAAAGTCATGATGTCCTAATCACCAAATGGCCTTCTCAGTGCATGGCTTCTTGGAATGGAGACAGGACAAACGTTGGTGCCAGGAAGCATGACACAGTAGAGGTGGGATTCTGGGTACAGAAGAGTAGTCTATGTACAAAGATCACGCAGTAGAATATGGTCACTTTTTGATAGGTGTGACAGGATTGTTGACAGCCTTGGCCAGAATTGTAGAAATCAGAAGGCAAAAGCTTCCTGAAGGCTATGAAGATTAGATCAAAGTCTTCCGGTTTGTGTACATGTCTTTTTCTTCTATCATAGAACATGATTAAGTTGGTCTGTAGAAAAAAAAAAACTATTTTGTTCTTCTAAGAAATCACTGGTTTGTGGTCAGTAACTTGTGTTCTGATAGGATAGCTACCTTTGTATTCCTGGGTGACTTGTTTTTGTGTCTTCTCAGTTCATTTATTCTTTCTTCATATCAAAGATAAACCTAACAGATATTTTTCAGTGTTTTGAAGAAATACCAGTTGAAAGTCAGAAAGGAGCAGTAATATAACAACCTCCTAGAACTTCAGGGACAGTTATAAAGTAAAATCACTCTCCATTTGTCTTACACAACATTTTACCTGTGTTTTTGAAGTTTTCGAGAAGATAGAGAATGAGGCTTAAGCATATTTTCTTAAAATAATTTTGCCATAAGGCTTCTATATGTCAGTATTTTTAACATAAAATTGTGGAATAAAAATAATAAGAAATATTACAGATTTGATATGGTATTGGAAGATTTTTGGAAGAATGTTATTAAAAGCAGTATTATATGTAAGATATACGTACCAAATTCATATGTTCTGTTTTTGAATGGACTAAGCATGAAAGAAAGTCATGGCTCAGTAAGAATTCAGGATAAGAGAGGGTATTCTAGGAGGGAAACATAACCTATGAGATGTTGGGAAAATGGGACAGACAGATGAGACACAAACAACTACTAGCCAGTAGATCCCCGGACTGGAGCAGAGAGTATGTGCTAAACAACCCCCACTTGCCCACACCTCAACCTGTCACATCAAGTTTCTTCTGTACAATCAGAATTCACACATTCCTTCATTTCCCCTGCTTTCTAGAATGAAAACATTAATGGCTGTCCAGACTACCTCTAAAAATACTGCTTCTATTCCTTAAATAAGACCTCTTGCATGATGTTGGGAGGTAGAAAAGAAAAGGTTAGTGGGAACTGGAATGAGATAACCAAACAGAGTAGACCGAGGCAAAACTGTGCATGAAAGTATACTTGGCAGTGATGGTGGTTACAGAGTGGGTGGGCCAAGGAAGATATGGAGCCAAGTGGAAATCACACTAATAGCACATACACACAAAATTTCTGCATTTTCAAATCCAAAGATTACCTTTCAATATTCAAAGGCTGAAAATCATGATTGGTTGCACATTGGTCTTCTTAGATGTATATCTGGTTCAGAATTTTTCAGTAAGGACAGCAAAACAACAGGTTTGAATACACATTTTTTTAAAAAAAATTACAAAAATAATATATGCTTTTTGAAGAAAATTTGGAAATACAGAAAATTACAGAGATAAAGGAGGAGAAAGTGAAGGAGGCAGAGGAGTAGGAGGAGAAACAACTAAAAAAAAATCACTTTACCTATTTGGTTTATCTTCTTCTTTTAGTTCTCACCCCCTTTTCCTCTATACATAGTACTTTACACACAGCATATAACATACCCATAAATATACCATATAATTTAAATGTTTACTTCTTTCACTTAAGGATTTTTTAATTAATTTTTTTGGGAAACATACAGGAAGTGGAACTGTACTATCTTTCATTGAGTGCTAAAATGTAACTGTTGGTTACTTAAAGATCCCTCTTTTTTTTTCTTTCGAACTTCATAATGATTTGATATTTGCTGTTATAAATAACTTTGTAAATACCACATTGTGATGAACCAGGTTATTTCCAAATTTAACATTTTCTTAAAGGATAGATTTCTTTAAAATTGGTTATTTTGGATAGGAATTTCATGTTTGTAGTTTGCTATTTATGATTATCTGAGAAGTAACTTGATTCTTTAATGAGGTATAGTTCCTCTTTAAAATTCATAGATCCTCACCAAGAACCAAAATTATATATAAGAAATGATCCATTCAGACGTGGGCTCCTCTCCAGACTTCTGAACTTGGAGTTCCCAGGAAGACTGCTGCATGTCCCATATACCATGGTGAACCCTGGATGTTTGCAGCTATTGAATTGCGTGTGAACAGACACAACTCTTTGCAGAATGGTTTCTCATGAAATGGTAGGAGGAGGAGAGTAAAACAATTAGAATGTTGGCAACATTCTTGGTCAACTAGCTTGAGGATCTAAAGAGATCCAACAACATTTAAGACATGGAATCTTATTTCTGTTTTTTATTTGGTACACTTAAAATATACATTTTTGGGGACACACCTTTCTTTTAAAGCTTCACTGAAATGGCCTTTATGTAGAATGTTCAGATGCAATATGAAAATGTTTATGAACACAGAAATGTTACAGTAGTGATACTACTTATCTACTTTTCTCTTTCCGAACCTTACATTTTGTAAATAAAATGTTAGTATTTTTATTCAACTCACTGTTTGACTATTTGTTTTTCACTAACCTTTCATTACTATACAAATATTTTTATATGTTGTTATGAGTGCAACCTCCTATTAGTTTCAAATTCTGTAATGTCATAATCACACAAAAGGCTGAAGTACTGATTATGCCTCAGATAATGTAGTTGTTAATGATCAACTTAATGTTAAAAGCCATTACTGCTCATTGACATAATTCTGAGAACATTATACTGTAGAAGTGCACCTTTTGTGTGGAAATAGAATGACAAAATTGAAATGTTAAAAGTTGAGTGTCTGAATAATAGCCTGTGAAATCATTTAGACAAGACCATTGTTGCCTCTATTGTTCAAAGACCAGAGAGTGACAGGATGAGACAAAAAGGGAGAAACACCACAATGGCACCCCTTGCAGGTTTGAAGGGAGATGGAAAGTAAAGAGGATCCCTATTTGTCTGTTTCTTTTCTCACAGGGTCTTCTCCTAACAACAGAGCACCCTCCTCTGGCCACTTGCCAAAAAGGGATGCTGCCTTGTTTTTGATTGGCAGGAGTCAAGCCAGGCAGGGGCTTACTAATAAGAACCCTGCAAGGAGATTTTTTCTTCTTTTTTTTTTTTAATATTGTTTTTAGTTGTTGATGGACTTTTATTTTATTCATTTATTTATATGTAGTGCTGAGAATCTAACCAACCCAGTGTCTCACACATGTGAGGCAAGTACTCTACCACAGAGCCACAACCCTAGCCCGAACATTTCCAATACATTGATGGCTGGCAGTAATTCAAACCCATTACTCAGAGCCTCCATGCTGCCTACTCAGGGGTTTTGGTTCATGAAGCATTTCAAAGCTGGGAAGAGACATTAGGAAAGCAATAAGTGTGTAGTGAGTCACTTTAACAAACAACCTGCCAGCCCACTTTGGTACTCTGCCTTTTGGGGTCTATTTTCTTTGGTAATCATTTTTGATGTGGTGAGTAGAGGAAAGTCAATAGAGTGTAGAGAGAGAGAAAGATGGTGTGCTCATGTGTTAAGGTAAGGAATAGTTGTGTGTAAGCCCTAATGCTTGTTTGATGGAGTCAATGGGATCTAAAACAGAGGTGTAGGGCTCAGTGGTAGAGTGCTTGCCTACATGTATAAGGCCACATGTTTGATCCCTACCACTACAGAAAAAATAAGCAGAATTAATTAATTAATTAATTAAATACAGAGGCATAGGGCTTGGGGGGTGGTTTAGTTGTAAAGCACTTGCCTAGACTGTGAAAGGACCTCAGTTTGATCCTTAGCATAGCAAACCAAACCAAAACAAACCAACACAAACAACAAATGTGTAGTTTGTTGCTGGATCATCTAGGGTCACTGTTCCAAGGTCAAACATCTCATTCCTTCTTCTATGACTGATCTTTAATATTATACATATTTGTTCTAAGTAGGGATGAATTGCAATATGCTCATCATTGACACTAGAAATATCCAAAACTTATGATTTGCTTATTAGTGGATTAGTGACAGTTATATTCACTTATAATAATACAAGCATGGTTCTAAACATTCTTTGTTCAAAGCACCATTCTAAATGCTTCATATGTGTTAATAAGGGAGAATTTGTTGGAAGTAGTCCCCTGAAATAGAAATGTACAATTGTTTCCGATTATCAGATAGAAGGGAAGAATATTTGTATTATCAGAATGGATGAAGACTGATGTTCAAAATGCACTCTAGTTTTAAAGAAAACATGGAATTATGCTTAGAAAATAACTTAAAAATCAGACATTTAAAAATTATTTTAAAATATTTCTACAAAATTGGATGATTTTTAAAAGGCTTTATTGACACTGCCTTTTTTAAAATTAAACCTTGTTTTCCTGAACAGTAGTAGATCTACAAAATAGATGCCATACACAGTTTACCCAGTTTCCTTTATTATTAAAATTTGTAGTAGTATGGTGGACATGTTATAGTTGATCAAGCAATATTAATGCATTGTGATTAAAGTTCATAGTTTACTTAGCTTTCTTGTTTTTTCCTGACATCTTTTTTCCATGGATCTCATCCAGGACACCACATTTCATTTAGTCACCATCTGTCCTTCGCTTTCTCTTGGCTGTGACAGTTTCTCTGATTTTTTCTTATTTTTGATGACCTTGACAGTTTTAAGAAGTACTGGTTAAGTATTTTGTAGAACATCCTTCAATGGGGGTTTGTTTGATACTTTTCTCATGAGTTGGCTGGGGTTTGAGGATAATTTTTAATATTACTGAAAACACTTCCAGATTTCTGTCACATTGGTTTATGGGGAAGAGTTCATAACCTGTAATTAATGAAGGAAATATTATTTATTTATGGCTAGTGAATGTTGAAGATTGTGTATGTGTGTGTGTCCCCGTTAATTCACAGGTATGGAAGACAAAAATTTCAGAATTCATTCCTTTCTTTCCTCAGTACACATCCACAGAACACCCACTATTTGACAGGCATTATTCTGAGCACAGGGGATACAAACCTACACAAGTGGCAGAAAAATTAGTTTCTCAACAACCCTGCAAGGAGGGAGCCCTTCATTAATAAGCTTGGTAAAGAAGGGAATCTGACAACTTCCTTCTGAATCCTATCCGTGTCTTCATTATTACTCTCTTCATTTAAAACCCACTTCCCAGAGCTGGGGTGTGGCTTAGTGCTCCTGTGCTCAAGTGAGAAGACTGGGCTCAATCCCTAGCACTGCAGAACCAAACAAAAACCCTATTTATAGAGAAAAAAATCTCTAATTTTTTTTCCAATAGATATGGAGGTTGACAAATAATGTGTATTAAGATAATTCTATAACCTCAAACTAAATAATAATAAACTATAGACTAATGGAGAATGCAGTTCAGTGGAGGGGTATCTGATTACCATGTGTGAGGCCCTGAATTTAGATAATAACTCTAATAATAGTTTTTGAAAATTCCTGCTCACGTGCACTGTTTTTGTATGTCTTGTAGATCAGTGCTTTTAAAAATTTTGTTCATGATTATGTGCATTACAGTTTGTACTCTTTTAAAACATTTTATTTTGAAATAATTTTATGATTACAGAAAAATAGTAAAAATAGAAGGTCATGTTCACTTTTTATTTACCTTCTCCTAACGTTAACAATATCATCAAGGTACATTGATCAAAACCAGGAAATAAACACTGTTTTCTAAACTTTAGCTCATATTTGAGTATGACCAGTTTTTATACTAATGTTCTTTTTCTGTTTCATGATTCAATCCAGATTCTACATTGTACATAATGCTGTGTCTTGGTTTCTTTCTCAATCTGGAGAGCTCCTGTCTTTCTGTTTGTTCTATGACATTGACATTTTTAATAGAATTTTGAAATGAGTAGATATTTTGTAGAATGCCTCTCCATTTGGATTTGAATGACATTTTGCAGTGATGGGGTTGAGGTTATGCATTTTTGTAAGAATACCACACAAGTTACATCCTCAGCTCATCCTATTGGGAGAACTTGATGATATGAGTCATTACTGGTGATGTTAACTTTGATCTTTGGTTAAACTAGTATTTTTCTGAATCTTTCACTGCAAACTTAACTATTTTTCCTATTGTCATCACTAATACTTTGAGGCAATGCAAATGTCTTGTTTTCATTATTTTGTTGAGTGTCCACCTTTTTTTAATCATTTGAAGGTTCCACATCAATATTATCTAAAAATCAGTTCCATAGTTAAGCAATTCCTTTAAAACAGACTGATATTTGAGATTTTCTCTAGCAGGTACTGGTTTGGTTGCTGTTTAGCAGGCTTCTAAAATATGTTGATGAAAGATAGGTCGTGCTCTCTAATTAAATCAAATGTTTGGAAAAAATAAAAGAACTTCCATACATTATACTTGGGATAAGTAATAACAAATTCAACAGATTTTTAAGTTGTTGTTTATATGCACCATTCTTTGTGTGCCTTAACAATCCGTACTTTTTAAAAAAATGTACAAGATTACTTGAATTAGGCTTTCTACTCTTAAAACATTTTATTTCAGAATAATTTTAGGACTACAGAAAAGTTGCACAAATCAAAGAGTCCGCTCCTCTTATTTACCTTCTCTTAATGTTAACTACTTAGCAGAGTCATTCTGTCATTGTGGCCCTGTGCCTAACATGTGTAGATGTGTGTGTGTGTGTGTATCAATCCTCGTGAATTCATATTCAACAACATTTAACTCTTTAATTTTCAGAAGTGGCTTTTTCATCAATTTTCTTCATTAGACTGGCCTATTCTGCCTCAAGAATTCAATTTTAATGCTACTGGGAAGAGTTAAAGGCAGGCCCATTTACCTCTAATGAATTAGGATGCATTAGCAATAACAGCATTAGATCGTAGTTAGAAAAGGACAAACAGCTTTGGAAAAAAGTAGATCTAAGGCTTTCTTTTATTAGGCAATCATGTTGTTTTCAAAGCTAATATTTTTATAATAGTCCTCTATTTGAATTCTCCCTATTATTTTATTCAATACTCTGGATATCTGCTTCAGTTCTCCCCTCTGCTACCTCTTTGTATTTTCCAGTACAACTGACTAGGGTTATGTTTTTCCATACATCACTCCTCTCCCCTAAAGATTTGCAGCATTTTGGTCCCAAATATTGTCTTTATTGCTTGAACTCAACTATTTTTAATGTGTTATATATAGTTTTTATTTACTTATATATTTTTTTTCAGGGGAGGAGGCTAGGAATTGAACCCAGGGCCTCACATGTGCTAGGCAAGCACTCCACCACTGAACTATACCAGGACCTAATTTATTTATATATTTATGTAACCCTCACATTATTTAGTATTTATATACTGTAATTGCATTCAAATTACCCCTAGAGGCACCTATTCATTTTATCTCTCCACTTGCTTCAGTCTGTGCTTATGTAAAACATAGGCAAGGTCAAGAACTCAGGTTCCTGCTATCAGAACACCTGTTCCATCACAGGACAATTTTGAGAGACCATCTTATCAGAATGTAAACAGGCTTTTGAATGAAATCTCAGATATTTGGCGGTTCTGTAGTAGGTTTTAGAATGCATAAAATATGCCCAAAAAGGGTAAAAGAAATTGTCTTGTTTTCTTGGGAGAAGAAATTAGTAGGCTTGAGTAATCACTGTTGGATTTTCTAGAATTTAAAAGATTTGTGAGTGAGGAAGTGAGAGAGGGCAGATGGATACTGAGAGAAAAAAATGAGGTATCAAGGAAGAGGGCGGAGGTGTGTGTGCGTTGTAACACTGGCTAAAAGAAAACCCCAGTCGTCCACAGCAAAGGGAGTTGTGGAAGGTGAGGCGGGTTCTCTCTGTGAATGAACACGGAGGACAATTGAAATCATTTGCTCCCTCTGACAAGGTGAAAATGAATGATTTCAGCTTATGTGTGTGCTTCTGAACCTCTGTTCACCCACCACTCAGAGGCTGTGGGAACTCCAGATGCAGTTGTTCTCATAGAGCTACATTAGGAACTCATCCAGCCCCTGCAAAAGTATCAGGAGGCCGCATTGGCAGCAAACAGATCCACTCCTAATGTAACTTGAGGGGAAAACTTAATGCCTTTGCACTGCCATTTGAATTTTTTTGTTTGAAAGAGCATATAGATTATTTATAGTCAATCAAATAAACCTCAGGGTCTTTTAATAAACTCATAGATTATGTTGCTCAAAGGATTTTATTGAAATAATATCTGAATTCGTCCGTGACAATGACATTCCATATGAGTTTATGGCTCTATCCTGTGTGGAATAAGATTTCCACCTTACCCCAGGGTATCTGCATATCATTTGAACACTCAGAAAGAAGATGAAGGAGTGACTTTAGGTCACTATACCAGCTTCTTTCACATTTTTTTTTCTCTGAAAAACAAAAACACAGACAGAAGCAGTTTAAAATTAAATGATAAAAGATTGGGAAAAGCCCAATCTAATGCCTTCTAAAACAGATACATTTAAACCCTTTGATTAACATTTTTTTAGGGGGAAGTGTGAGTTTTCTATCTTATCGTCATTTTTGAAAGGCACCCCATCTTTCCTGGTCAGAATATTAGGGATTTAGAGAGTTTGGCTTGGATCTGATCCAAGAAAGAGCAACCAAGGATGTAAGAATCTATGTCATCAGAGCCAGAAGCTTTGATTTCAGCTACATTTTCTTATTCTCTGATGTGCTTGAAGAGCTCACAGTTATCTGAAAGTGTGGGATTATTGCTCACACCACACACATCACCTCCATAGTTCACGCCCACACTCCCACAGGCAACCATCTTGCCATCTCTTGCAGAATTATGGTTGTTTCCCTTTTCTTAAAATTAAACCACTCCATTACAGTGTGTTGTTTGAAATCCAAAATTTTATGAAGTTCCCCAATTTTTTGCCCATTTTACCTTTATTTTCTCTCCCATCATTACTTTGACCCCAAATTCCCCCCATTCCTGTCAGAGGCCCTTCTTTGCTCCAACTGTCTCTTCAAATCTCACATCTTACTTGAAATTTCATTTAAAGTCTCCAGGCTTTCTCTGTATTCCTTACTCATTTCTCCCTTGGCTGTCATTTATTTAACTTTACAGTGACATTTTCTAACTCCGTAAACTCTTCTGAGGTAACAATCTTTATGAAACACACATGATTCTATTGTATTATTACTTTTTTTTTTCCAAAGGAGAACACAGCCAGAAAAGAACAATGGAGAATTGTTTTCTCACAAATAGGATAAATTAATAACAAAATCGTGGAAACCTTAGAGTGAGAAGGAATTTTTAAAAATCATCTTGTCAAAGATCTTCATTTTATTATGAGAAAACTGAGTCCCAGAGAGTTGGAGTTATTTTCCTAAAGTGACAAGTCTCCGGCAGCCAAGGCTGGAGTGCTCTAGGACTGATTCCAGTTTTATTTTCATTCCATAG
>NC_135531.1:199622229-199664729 GCF_045843805.1 Urocitellus parryii | reverse complement strand
GAAGGAATCATTATTTTTTCCAACTCCAAATAAGAAATTCCACAATATTTATGTCAACATTGCTGAGAACCAGGGCATTCTCTGAGCAGTACAGGGAGAGAGCGTGATTCCAACTGCATGGGGCCATTTGCTTCAGTGTTCTCCATGTGCCAGGTCTTGTGAAACGAAGCACCCTATTATGGAGGAACAAAGCCTCTAGGACACACATTGTACGTCAGTACTACCCTCTCTTGCACATTTGCAGTAGAATTAGCTTGCCTATCCACAGGTATAACCAACTGTAATCATGAGGAAGAGAGCAGTTAGTCTCAGCACATCTGCTCCAGGTCGATGCGTCCCCTCTGCCACTGAAAGTTAAAAGAAAGGATGTTAGCAAAAATTTCCCCCAATTGTTCCTTTCTCTTTGCTGGGAATTCCACAGAGTGAGCACTTGGCAAGTTATGCAGAACCTAAGTAAATAGAGTCCATTGGCAAAATGGTAACAGGTTGTGCAGCTTAATTGGAGGCGGGAAGTTCAGGAGCCAGCCCGGTGTCTGCTGCACCCAGTTGGTAAATGGTGCCTGTGGTGAGAACAGAGTGATTTTGCAGTAAGCTCATTTTGGGTAACTAGTCAGCTTGCTACTCTGAGCCAAGAAATAGGAGGATTTGGTTTCAGTGTGTTTTTCTTTTTTCTTTTTTTCAGTGTAAAATATATTTCTATATCTTGAGCTTTGTTTATCTTTTGCCAGTATAATTTTAAGAAATCAGTGCCAGCACTCAGATATTGTCTTCCTCAGGGAGGGAAATGCTGAGAGACATTTGTGGCTATTAAAACCTGCAAACAGAAGGGAAAGGCTCTGTTAGCATAGATTCTACTTGAATGTTTTTCCTGAATGCTTCAGTCTTCAGTTTCTCAGTTGATCCTATGGTTAATCTTCTGGTCACATTTCTTGGGGGCCACAGGGTCTTCCTGTTTGGCTTGCCCTCATGGCATTTGCTACCTCCTTTTGCTTCACTCTCATGAAGCTATTTATTAATAAACCTGTGTTTTCAATACCGTACTACATCAATAAACCTCCAAGTGGTTCCGTTAGTCAGCATTCTGGGAAATCCTGTGCTATATTGGAGAACTGTAAATCTCCATTATTGCTTCCCATAGCACAAATAAAGAAAACCCTCTTGCCTCCGTGACATCCTCTGCTTATTTTTAAGGGTGGATGCACATTCCAGCATAGGCTCTGTGAGGTGCTGAACTTGTGTTTATCAGTGAGTCGGAGCATCATCGCTGCCAATGAAGACACCCTGAAACACCTATAATCAAAGACATGCTAATTTAAGCTATTAAGAATCAAATATTAGTTCACTTCACTCCAGTCTTCTCTGTTCCTGAAAACTTTAACCAATCTGGTGGGACCAGAGGATTCTGGACTTGAGATTTTTCTGTTCTGCAGCTGTGTTCCTCTGATTTTCAGTGTGTTATTAACTGTCACGAAGAAAATATCGGTAATTAGAAAGATAAGAATAGACTTTTATATACCTTTTTTGATACCAGAGAGAAAGAATGGAACAATCTTTGTTGTTTGTACCAACTAAAATACTTCTGGTATTTACTAAATAAGAGAAGAGTGATAATGGCACTCTTAGACAATTGCAAAAATGGACTTGACCAGGGGAGGTATGGTTTCTTTCTATTTTTATGACTTCCCCAGGAGAGACACAGTGGAAGTTAGGAGAAGAGTGGAATTGTACAGTGATGGATGGTAGCTGGAGGAAGATGTCTAAAACTGGCTTTGAGTCTCAGTCTGTGCTTTCTTGAGAGGTTCTTCAAAAGTTACAAGTGGTATATATCTGGCAAGAGGAAATCAATTTTTAATATTTCAAAGATGCTTGGGTAAAGCAGTTTAGAATCATAAGAAAAATTCTATCTTAATGGTCCAGAAGTCCTTGATCACTTTGTTTTCTTTAGGTCTGCCATCCTCAGCTCATTTCAAAGCAGAGTCACTTCTTTTGGGGATGGCACAAACTGCTTGACTCTGAGTTTCTGATCATCTTCTTTTGTCCATATATGCTGCCCTAGGATCTGATCAAGGACCTTCCTAACTGCTGAGATATGAGCTAAGGCATTGCAAGGTGAAGGCCTTTTAATTTTTGCTACCAGCCTTTTACTTTGCATTCTGATTTAATATTTAGTAAGAATCACTACCTGAGAACAGGGGGCTGTCATCTACTACCAGGGTCCTGTGCCTCCTAGCACTCAAGCTACTCATCACTGACTCCCTGTGAGCTAACCTACCTGGCTGGTCCCTGACCTGTTTTATTGGCTGATTTTGCACTGTCCTTGATCAAAATTTTTCTTTGTGATTTAATATCAATTATGTGCACACTCTCGCCTATTATCAGCAACTCTTATGATCCCTGGAATTCTAGGTCCTACCATACTGGCATTTTATGTGGTCTGCTTTTTGGGTAATCCCATACTCCTGATTGTCCCTCCAAACATACCTCTGTACTAAAACTCTAGTGTTTTATTCAGTTGGAGTGATTTCCTATGTTGGATTGCCTAATGATGAGTTCCTTGTGGATGAATGAATTATTATGCTGGGCCTAAATGCACTGTAGTTGAGAAATCTCAAAGAAGGGACAGAGATTATATCTCAACATTAGAGTTTTTCCTTGTAGCTATTGGATAATAGCATAATCCAGATATGTAAAAGGTCAGTCATCTACAGAAAGATATCCAGAAAGTCTATATGTGCCTCCATGTGGGGCAGAAAAGCAGCAGCAACAGAAAGTCGCAGAGTGGATTTTAACTCAAGGCCATAGATGGACGTTCCAATCATATGCCACTTGATTTAGAACCTGAACCTTGCTGGATTCCCACATGTCTACTGTAATGGTTTGGATGTGAGGTGTCCCCCTAAAAGCTCCAGGGTTCATTTAGGAATATTCAGAGTTAAAGGGATTAGAAGGTGAGAGCTGTAATCTATTCAGTTCATACTATCAAGAGGTAAACTCTCATGTTTCTCAGGCCTGTCATGACAAACTAGTAGTAACACCAGCACACATGACCACTTTTCCAAGACTCAGGAACTTTGTTTTTCCTATAATCTTGAATTTTGGAAATGGAATCCCATATATTTTAAGGTATGAATTAAAATTTAGTGACAAATTTCCCATTTATCACTAAATGAAATTGCCCTTCAACAAGGAATGCCATAGGTACATTTTCTGTTTAGATCCACTGGCTGTAAAGAATACCTTAAATACATCAAAAATGCAAAACTGCAAAAGCAATAACACTTGACCATATTAATTAATTTTGAATTACAGTCAGTCGAACTCTTATATAAGTGCATATGACATCCCTGGTAATGCCAAATTAATTCTTTATGATCAGTGCTATTGTAATCAATACTAAATGAATTCATAATGATAAGATACTTAAAATAAAGAGTTACCACAAAAACAATAAAAAGACCATCATCATCCAAGCTGTAGCACACTAATAAAGTATTAGCTCAATAAGCTGGTGCTATCCATGACAATCAATGGCAGATACTTAATTTATTTCTACTTGCCCACATCTTGATTTTCCTGTAAGGGCAATATGGAAACATAGTCCTTTGAGTCTACTGTAAATTGTGTGGAAGGGAAGAAATACAGTACACTTATTATGAAAGAACATTTCTGTAGCATCTACTTTCTATATCACCCCTCTGCCAAAGAACTCACGGGAAAGTATACACAACAATTTACTTTCCAAGTGCATTCCTTTTTGTTTCTATTTCTTTTTCATGAGAACCATGTGATCAAAATATTCTCTCTCTCTTCTTTATAGATGAAGATATATGCAGTGTGTGGGGGGCAAAAATCAAGGAGATGGCTACACTGGTCTCTCACGTTTGCCTTTTCATTTTAATGCTGCCAAAGACACTATGAGGATGGAAACTGACTGCATCATGTCCATTCTTTACAGTATATCAAAGAATCAATCCATCATGAAGTCAAGAAGCTGTAAAGATTTATGTATTTCTGCCTATCTCTCTATATCCCTTTCTTAATCCTTTACTTCCATTTCTTTTTCTTTCCATTCTTCTTTTTCTTCTTTTTTTGTCTCTTCTATCCTAAGAACTGTTTGAACATCTCCCACATATTATGAATGTTCTGAGCCCTGGAAATACAAATAAAGAAAGAGTACTGGGCTTTGTATCAGATGTGGGTCATGTCTTAGCTCTTTTGTTTTGCTTAATATTTGATTTTGGGCACAGTGGCAGATACAAAGTTAACTTCAAACTTGTCTTTCTTGGGAACATGGAAAGCTATACTTCCCAGCCTCCTTACATTTAAATTGGATTGTGTGAGTAGTTTTGTGTTATAAATTATATGTGTAGAAATAATGTATGTCACTTTTGGGCCAAATCCATGAAACACTCCTATGTATTTCTTTAGTCTTCTCTTTTCTAAACTTTAAGAAGGCCTCATGTTGAAGGATGTTGGAGCCATAGAAAGAAACAACTTAAATTGCTAAGCCACTGTGTATTAGGATTCTCCAGAAAGAATAGGATACACATATGTGCACATACATGTATATTCTATTCATATACATATAGATGCCAAATTTATATATAACTATATATGCCAAATATATATACATATAGATAGATGTATACACACACACACACACACATAAAACAGACATATTTTTTACCTATATAAGGAAGTTATAGTTAACATCACTTGAGAACTATTTAACTATTGAGAACTATATATATACATATATATATATATATATATATATATATATATATATATATATATATATATAAAGCCAGAGAACCTGGAATCCTATGGGGTATTCAGTCTAAGTCGTCTAAGTCCAAAGGCCTGTGAGACTTATTGGAGATGCTGGTGTAAGTCCTGGAGTCTGAAGGCCATAGAATAGGGAGCTCTTACATCTAAGTACAGGAGAAGATGATGCTCCATCTTAAGAAAGAGAGAAAGAAAGCTTGCCCCTCCGCTACCTTTTTGTTTCACATGGGTAGGCCCATAATGGATTTGAATTATGCCTGCCCACATTGCAGAGGGAAAATTTTCTATTTTTATTTATTTTTATCCTACTGATTCAAATACCCATCTCTTACAAAAATAACCTTGCTAATACACCAGAAATAATGTTTTACCAGCTATGCAAGTATCCCCGAACTCAGTCAAGTTAACACATAAAATTAGCCATCACATACCTCCAGGAAGACAGTAGCCATAGAAGGGTGCCCAACCTGTGCGTTGTTTTGTGGGATGGAGAAACAAACACCCTGTTTATTTCTTTAGGAATTCTTGTTACTATAGCAAGAGTTTAACCTACCCTAAGTAAATGGGCATATCAACTCTCTGAATATGTTTCTTCATTATAAAACAGACATATTTTTTACCTATATAAGGAAGTTATAGTTAACATCACTTGAGAACTAACTATTTAAGTCAGAATTATGCAATGATTGAGTTTAACTGTTCACATCCTAGAATTACAATTCACACTTTCATAAAATTCATTTGGTTTAGTTATCTGTATCATGATATTAGAAGTTGAAATTTAGCTAAAGATTTTATAAATGCAAATTATTTGTTGAGGATGATTAAAGCTCACATTTGTAGTGAGAGTTGTATGTGAATTTCCTTCATGGTGGGCTCTGCAGGGCCCCTGTTTCTCCTCGCAGGCAGTTGTGATAACATCGCACACTTTTCTGTTTTGGAGCTTCCTGTTGAGCTACACATTTTTTTCTGTCCCACAGTCTCCACCCAAATTTCCAATTTATATGTTAAAAGCTATTTTTCTTAATCCTGGACTTTTTTAGTACTTACTAAACTACAGATATTATGTACTTTCTATTAATGAGAAGGTTTGCTTCTCATAGTCTCTGTGAATTTAGGTTCTGGCTGGGTTTTCTGCCCATCTACCTTGACAGCTGGGTATTGTTCACTCTGTTGGGTTTTCCTATATGAGAACCAAAATTCCTTCTAGGTACAAGATAGCAAAGGGGATGCTTTAAAACAGTTGAAGGAGTTTCTTGTCTTTGTATTTAAAACTAAGCCACTACTCCAGCTCCTATGCTATACCACCAGCCACCTTTGACACTGATAACTTGAGTTGTTCTTCTTGAGTTACTTGAGCCATCTATGCATGTAAATCAGAATTATTATATGAATATGATTGTATTAAGTCAGCATTGCTATAGAGTTCAACTCAGATGTATGAATTCATTCTTTCATATACTCATCCATTCCTTCAT
This sequence comes from Urocitellus parryii, assembly GCF_045843805.1. NCBI lineage: Eukaryota > Metazoa > Chordata > Mammalia > Rodentia > Sciuridae > Urocitellus > Urocitellus parryii. The sequence continues at coordinate 199,658,463 of NC_135531.1, read as the reverse complement.
CTAATCTCTGTAGAATTCCTACTCTATGGCAAGGTGCTATTCTTGGTCCCCGGGATGCAGTGGTGAAATGGGATGCAGGAAACAGATGGTAAACATTCAACAGGATGACTTCCAATTATCAAAAGTATAAAAAGTAATGGTAAAGAAGGACCGAGCATGCAGTGAGTAGTTATTTTGGAATGGGTAATTAGAAAGCACCTCTTCTGAGCCAGTGGTGATATTTGGTCTGAACTGAAATGGTGAGAGCAAGACGATTTCATCTATTAGGTATTGTAGGCATGATGCCAGTGGCTAGTTTTTAAAGGGCCCTTGAAAGTGTTTTAGGCCTGAGAAATATTATTGGCATTAATTTAAGGAAAGAATACTGCAAAATCAAAATCACTAATATTTATTTTAAATGTCAATTGTAAGTAATCAACTGCAACACCACTGTTATCATTTTGTATAAATTCTACTTAAAATGCCATGTGAGTATATTTTAATGTTTGATCTGTGCTCAGAACCTGCAAGGATCTTCTTGGATGAGCAAAACCTAGCTGAATGATGATCTTTGGGAAGACATTTCAGGCAGAGGATGCCTCGAAACTGAAGAGTTAGATATGACTGAGGAACAGAAAAAAGGAACAGACAGGGAGATAGGGAGAGTTGTAGGAAACAAGGTTGGAATTGGATAGTGTCTGGTTTATGTGGAACTTTATACAGGGTAAAGAACATGGAGATGAGGCTTCACCATACGCCCTGTTGTTCTGGTTCAGGAGTGTACATGCTTGTGAATGTGTGTGTGTGTGTGTGTGTGTGTGTGTGTGTCTGTGTGTGTGTGTACATACATTTCATTCTCTTTTTTTCAAATGAATTTGCCTTTTAGTAGTTTTTTAAAAAGGATAAAGGCTGTTAGTCATTTTTCTACATACTTGAGCTCAGCACAGATTCTTGCCTTGATGCTTCTCATAATCTCAGAAACAAATACTCCACAGCAGCATGTCCATGTAGTTAGCACTCAGGGAGCAGAGGAGAGCATCTATACTGTAGTAATTTGCTACATATTGGTAGAAGATTCTTGACTTGCACACTTAAATCCAACTATATTTGGCTTGTTTTGTTTTATCTCATTTCAACATGATGTCAGACAGTCTCAAAGCCAAGGAGAAATCACAAGAATTTGGACAGCCATGGAAGGCAAGAACCAGCCACCTCTTCTTGCTTTACCATGGGACCAATGGGTCATTCTAGAGCATAAACTCATAGTGGTTGCTCCAAGTGCTATGTCATTCACACTTGTTTCGTGGTAATACTCAATTTCCATGGGATATGAAAAATACCTTAAATTCATGGCTTTATCAGGTATGGTGCAGAACCTTCTTTTACACCATTTGTTGGAGGAGGCAGGGGGCATTTTAGTGCTTTGCCTGCCAAGCCACAGAACATCTTTGCTGCTTTATTTTTTTTTCCTCCAATTGTCATTGAAAATAACTAGTCATAATGCCTTTGTAAGCCCTGCCTGGCCTGTGCTATGTGTAAATCATGCTCCCAGACAGGGCCCCTTGGTTAGAGGTCCCATTGTGGGAGTGATTTAGGTAGAGGCAGGATCATGAATAAAGAACACTCACCCTCTTCTTCAGAGGCAGGGGCCGGTAGAGCCCGGGAGAGCCCTTCCCAAACATCTCTTTTCAGCACCAGTATTTGGCTAAGAGCTTTAATTTCATTAGACAAATGGGGGCTGGGTTTTTCCATGCATCTCAGCCTCCTTTTAATGTGTAAATTACATAGGATTTGCCACTCATTACAATGGTGATATGATTATTGGCCTCAAACAGACCACACTGCACAGGCCCCCAGTGATAGGCCAGCTAAGAAGTGGCATGTGTGGGAAAAATTGGATAGCACATGTTTTCTGATCACAAGCCCTCCAAAGGATTGAATTCACAAATGTGAGGCTCCCACTGGGTTTACTCAGGGGGCTTCATGCAAAGTCAATTTCTGGGTGGACGTGACATCATGACAGGTGATGCTGCAGTTATGGGGTAAAAGCCACCCAGGGCCCAGAGCAAGTGGCACAAGAGAAGCATTTTAGATTTGGAGGCAGAAGGCATAGGCTTGGCTATTTGACTAATGAAGACATGTCACTCAGCTCAGTTTCCCCTTTCATAAAATGGGAATAATAAATGCCTCCCCAATATTAGTAGGTTATTAAAATATTTGTGGAAAATGAGTGTGCTAGACAACATAACTTACATTATCTCCTGCATTCCTCACAAACACCCTTATAGGTAGCTAGGCCTAGAGGACACAAAGGAAACTAAAATAAGCCAGTGCAGCATCTGCCCACCTCCAGATACACCACGGACAGTGTTTTGCAGAAAAAAAAAAATACAGCTTCAAAAATTTTATATTGTCTGTCCAGTTGATTTTACCCATACTTAGGGGAACTCAGCACACATTAGCACATTAAAGACTCTGGGGAGCTCTTATTAAAAAACATGTGATATTTGTTTCCTTATTTTTTAATCTAGAATACTCTCTGAGGTCACCTTCCTTGCACCTTTACACCTACCTTTGCTCCCTGGGAGCAAAGACAGCATGGCTCCTGCACAGATTTCTGAGACAGCAGAAAATCCACAAGTTCCCGTAAAGAAGTATTATTAGGTTGGAAGAGCGTGTGGGGGAAAGATGCTTTCTAGTGAAGTGTCCATAGGTACAAAATTATGATGGCAGGCCCATTCTGGCAGGACTGTGCCACGATTTGACCATAGTGTAGAAGGAATTTAGTGTCTTCCTCCAAGACCCAAAGAAAATTTATTCTATAGTAATAAATTTGATATGATTTTGTTTCTACTTATTTCCGTTTTTTTTCATTCATTTATATATTATTTATAAAATATACTCCCATCAGTGTTCTATATAAGGCTAGGAATTCAGCCACACAAGGTGATCATCTTTGTAGATCTGTATCTAGTCAAATTCTCAAGAGCCAATATTTTATTAGTAGCTTCTAATACCACCACTGCACTCATTTCCACCAGTACAAACTGACCACAATAACGGTATTTTACAGTTTTTTAAAAATGCTTTGTATTATAAAGCACATGCATTTCTCATAAATTTGCAAGGACACTAGATCAGAAAGATGTAAATGTTTCTGAAAAAAATATATAATACATTGTGTATGTGTATTCATTTCTGTTGGGGTGTTAGGGAAGTAGTGTCATTGGAAATTCTGGGTTAATAAAGGAAAATGGTTTCTTTAGTACAGGGCATCTCTGAACACTTAATGTATATTGTGACTCTCTAGGAGTGTAATTAAAGGAAGGGATAGTGTTTATAGCAAGCAGCATTTACCAGGCTATAGGGTTAGCTGTAGAGTTGCTTGTCCATGGAATGTTTTGGGGGAATGCTGCACTGACTTATCCCCCCTCTCCACATGTGTACCAGTGACTGCCTCTGAGACTTATTGTAATAAGGAGTGAGGAATGTAGGTGATAATGCCTATCAGAATACAGTCACAGCACGGATTCAGCAGATGGTGATCTCTAACACCTGGAGGCCCCAGCCTCTCTTCCTATGGTCCTCCAACTGTGACTTCTTTTCAGTCTGGCTCTGACCTGTGTCTGGCTGTGACCCTGATTCTATTTACCAGTGCAATGTGGGTCTAGAGGCCAGCTGGCTGACCACCCTTGTCAAATGGATTATGTTCTTTCCTCTTAGGTCCTGCCAACCAGAGAACTAAGGAGGATCTCCTGCTACTTTGTCCATCAACTTCTCTAACAACTCAGGCACTAGATGCTGAGAACTACTTTCACCTAGATGACATACTACTGTGTCCCACCCTTTGAAATAACTTCTAGATAGCATGGTAGCTTGGTCTGGCCTTGAGTTTACTGCTTCCAGGGACTGAATACACAATGTCCTAGCCCCTACTTTGCCTGTGGTAGCTCATTTTATGCTCCCAATTGGGAACTCCCTCTTGGCTACATGGCTAGGTCTCTGAGGACATTGATTATTTTACAATGTTCTAGTACAATGTCTTACATTATATGTGATTAAATGTATGCCTACTTTATATCAGTGGCAAATGGCAAGCTAGCTACGGCTAGCTCTCTGGTGTTTACACTACCAGGGCGATTCTTTTTCTACTACCTTAGTCTAGTTGATTATTTAATTTCCTTTATGCTTAGTTGGGAAAGCAAGATAACCTATGTGAAGAGAATTTTTCCATTAACATTTTTGGGCTATTTTATGTATACTCAGTGTATATCCAAGTTTGTCCATGCCTCAACTTTCTGTATTAAGACTAATAAATCATATAAAATGACATCTTTGTAGTGATTCATGTATGAAATCATGGTTCCTTTACTAAGATGTGAACTGAAGTCATCCTAGGATAAGCTCTGAATGCCAGACTCACTCTCCATAGGAAATAGCTTTTGAGAAAGAGGCTTCGTAACGGAAGAGATCATACTGTCACCAATGCCTATAGCAATGAACTCAGAGAAAGTTTAAGGATAGGGATGGTTATATGACAACTGTAACTAAAGGCTGAATGCTGGAGGCAGGGTTACCTCTGGTTTTCCTGAAGCCTTGTCCACATAGTGGGGTTTCTTCCTCATCTATCTCACGTTCATCCACTTGACCAAGCTTCTGCTCAGAAACTGGTGCCAACCATGGTCACTTGTTGCTCTGAATCCTCTCTAGGTGGTGATGACATCATCTCCACCAGCAAATGTCAAGAAAAAATTACCTGAATATTGGTCAGTTATGCGGCCAATTCAAGAGCAAGGACAGGAACAAACCTGGGGTTGGCCAAGCAGCAATAAAGTTGCTAAGCACAGTCAATATGTGCAACCTATTCGATCTTAAACAGCTCAAGTTTCAAAATCTGAAGAAATGGGATCTGTGAATAAAAGAATTAAAGGGTGGATTGGGAAAAATTCTTTCTAAAATCTGGCCAGAATATCTTCAGATTTTATTTCTCTCTTCAAGAACCAAACACTGGAATGGGTTTATTTTATGGAGAAAAAAAAATCATTATTTTCCCGAGGGGCAAAGAATGTGTCCTTCATATCACTCCAAATCATAATGTTTTGGTAATTTATCTATTTTTTCTCTAACTATTTGTGACCAAGGACATACATTTGAGAGACAGTTAAGCTATGGTTAAAAGCCATGGGACCTAGCACAGTTAAATGATCTGCCCAGAGAGTAGGTGAAGACCTTGGTCTTACCTGCATAGAATCATGCCAAGAGCAACAACTAAAAACTGAGTCTTTCCTATTTGGTTTCTAGAAATTACACTGATTACCAGTTGCCAATCAAATGCTTTATTCTTTGCCCTAAACTATGGATGCCATTTTTATGAATCCTTTATCAAAAACTTTGAGGAAAATTGTAGTATATAATGCAAAATATTTTTATTATATTTCCTGAGATCAATGAGTTTAACTTTAAATCCTACTACATTTTGAACTGCTGCAGATGGTGTAGGTGGCAAATATTACACATTTGGTTAGAAAACATCATGGATATAAATACCCATGTCTTTTTTCCTCAGATCAGTGGAGAGCTTTAAGAACAGGATAAATACCCATCTGCCTGGAAAATTGCCTGGAGGCAGGGTGATGGACTAGATGTCTTACTTAGTTTCCTTCCAACCCTCTGATTCAGAGTTCTCTACTAAAGCCAACTAATAGAGTTAGTTCTCGTAGGATACGTCCAGGGTGGCAGTCCTTTCTGCATGTGTGCATAATGTCCAATGATTTTTTTCCTTGAGTTTAGTTGAGAACAAACTAGCTTTTCTATGTCTGTACAAATTTGGCTGCTTCTGAAATGCTAGCTGCAGACTTGACTTGAGGTGTGGGGCTCCGATCAGAAGTGATGAATGAATGAATGTGAATGGATCACATGGAGGTGGTCACCCTCCAAGCAGGGGCCAGGCATCTTCATGATTTGTGTGTCTTCAAGGGGCATGGCACAGAGCCCAAAGACATTACGTAAGCTCGCCTGCCAGGTGATGGCCTAGTGGGATCAATGTGGACTTGGGCCAACAACTTGACACTGTTGATGGTACTTCCACCTGTGCAGATGCACTGTAGAATTTATAAGGGAAGCGGGTGTCCCAGTCATGGCTAAAACATTCTCATTTATAATCACACTGAGAAAAGAGACACTGGTACATTTTTGTTTTAATATATAGATGCAGTTTTGTATTTATTTAATTTTAAAAGCAAGCATTCTCTCTTTAGAATTTTTTTTGAAAGCAGAAATTATGAAGACAAAACAAAAAATAATTTTGAATTCCCGGCCCAGAAACAATCACTATTAATACTGTGGCATTGCGTAGACACTTGATACTTGCTAGTGGTCATACTGACCACATGAAAAATTGACATATCTACTCATCCCACTATAGCATTTAAGTTTTCCTTGAAAAGTAGCAAATTATAATAGGAAATTTAAATGTCCATTTCAGGATACTTAAATTTTTACTAGATGAGTAATTTTGTTGTATTCTGTGGAATATAGCCCAAGAAAATTTCATGAGTGACTTCTTATTTCTGGCTAAGGAAGTGATGAACCCATTCTTTAGGTCCCCAATTTCCACAGGAACCATCCCTCTAGCACTATTCCACACTTGTTACATGCCACTTGCGGTATCAACCCTAGCAGTTGGTTTCTATCCAAACCTATCACTTTTTTTTTTCTATTTAAGAATTTTTGAAAAAGAAAGAATGCTTTCTTTTAAATAATTTAAAGCACTTTGCAGAGTGTTACTTGGTTTGTAACAATAAAATTGTTTTGAGAGGCAGCTGCTGGTTGGCTGCCCAATTACATTTGTACTCTATGTAAATTGATCCCTCCACACCAGTGCTGTACATTTAATATTTCAAATTCATACATCAGAAATGCAACTAATTTATATGTTACATGGAGTTTGAGTTGCTCATGATTAGAAAAATTGCATATTCATACATAAGAAGTTTGCTATTTTTTTCTAGCTTTTCCCCCTACTAATTCTACATTTAGGGTGTTGCATGAGTATGTATGTGGGTAATGTATATACAGTTCCTGCATATTATATTTTTTAATAAAAAATTCTCAATATAGCATTTGTTTTTTATCATTATCAATTGTTTTATTCATTGATTTGTTTCGCTACATCATTTGTCTCACTTGCTAAAATATATATGCATCATAACAGCAGGAATTTTTTGCTGTTCGTTGTTATATCCTGAGCATCTAGAGAAAGTCCTGACACATAATAGCTGCTCAATGAATATTATCTTATTGAGTAGTAAATTACTAAAATATTCACTGGATACATAAATTTAATAACTGTATAGTATTTCCTAATAAAGTTGATCTAGAACAGTTAACAATGTCTCTGTGGTTGATATTTATGTGACCAAAGTTTTAAGGAACCCACCCCCCCAAAAAAAAATCTTGGCCACTTATTTTGATTTTTCCTCAGTGGTAGTTTCTAGTTACAGATTATACTAGATTGAAGCAGAAGAATTAAGTGAAGTTCTTACAGCTTAACATATTTTGCTTATTTTTATCCTAGACCAATAGTAACAGTTTTATACTCCCATAAGCAATGAGTGAAAGTGTGTCTTATCACATTCTTGCTTTATGGAATGTCTTCTCAACTTTCTCAATTTTGGAATTAAAAGGAATTCTTTTTCCATCATGGACATTATATTAATAAAGTTACCTTTAGTAGCCGTAAAAAAAAATCCAAATTTTAATACAATAAAATTTTTTTCTGTGGGGCTTGGTGGCACATGCCTGTAATTTCAGCAGCTTGGGGGGCTGAAGCAGGAGGATTGCAAATTCAAAGCTGGCAAAAGCGAGGCACTAAGCAACTCAGTGAGTTCCTGTCTCTAATAAAATGCAACATAGAATTGAGGATGTGGCTCAGTGGTCAAGTGCCCCTGAGTTCAATCCCTAGTACCCCACCACCACCAAAAAAAAAAAAAAAAAAAAAATTTTTTTTCCTTTTTCATGTGATGTAATGGTCTGATGTACTTTGGAACCAGTCTTCCAAATAACTATCTTCTAAATAGGACTTGGGAATTTGAACTCTTTTCATCTGCCATTTACTCCAACTTCACTTCTAGATGAATAAAAGTTTAAATGTATTAGAGAGAGAAAGAAAGATCAGAGATCAAGTGGGGTTTTCTATGGCCACGCTAGAATTCCAGTGTATATTTCCACTGTGTTCCATTGGTCAGAACTTAGTCCTGTGGTCACACGCAGATGCAAAAGGGATTTGTCTCCCTGTGGACCAGTAGATGAATACATTATATCTTGAAACAGACTCTGAAAATATTTTTTTTTTCACTTTTTTGGATACCTGAAGAGAATAGGGTGCCTATTAGTAGTTCTAATGTCCTCTGCTGTGATTTGATGGCACATACCCTCCATTTGCTGTGGTAACGACCAGCACTTTGTCAGTAGTAGTCACAAAGTTAAGACAAATAAATAGAGCAAGCCCCAGTCTTGACAGAGATGTGGCCTGCTTGTCCTGCAATTGAGGAGAAATGCTATTTAATTTACCCACCTTTAGAGTTCGCTTTGGTGTCCTGGACCAATTCCAACTTGGATAATTACATTCTGCTGATCTAAAATTCCCCTGTAGTTTCTTTCGGATGAGCTAGCCTTCATTTCCCTCTTTACACATCGTAGCCTAGTGTTACTGGCACCCAGTGATTGCTCCATTCCACAAAAGAGCTGGTTACATTTCACCACCAGGAAAGTGATCCCTGGGTAAATATATAGAGTCTTCAGGTTTCTTTAGTTCTTTAAGCGTAGAAAACATATATTTAATGGATTCGTGAAATTAGTGACTTGAAACTCTGGATAGTGGAAGAATTTAGTAACTTTCTGTTATGCTATAAATTAAACTCCAGAAATTGAGAAAAACAAAGAACTGTTCCAAGAATAAATACTGTCTTTTGGCCCAATGAACAATACAGCATATTTTCTATTACTATATGAACTATTACAGTGATACCTTAAACTATATCTTTGGGATCTATATTGTGGCAATCCCATGGCAATATGTTTACCTAAAATAATAAACTCTTTCTCTCATAGGTTTCAATGAATAGAATTAGCATTTAGAGAACTACTCTTTTTCTCTCCCAGGAATATTAACTTTGTGAAGTAGTCTATACCATCCCCAATTAAATGCTTATGTATGCTAAAATAGAAAGGAATGATATTAATTTTCATGGTGGTGGGTGATTCTGTTAAAAATCAAAGGTCAATTTGTAATTAAAAGGTATTTTAACAAAGTATAAGAATAATGTCCAGTTCATTGGGGGTAATGAAAACAAAAAAAAATATGGTTGTTGAGCAATTGTTAAGGTTGAGCTTGAAACTTGTAGAAATCTTCCCTTTTTGTCTAAAATTAAAAAAAAAAATCCAGGCTTACTCCTGATTTATGAATTTCAAAGCTCTCATGGCCAACACAGGGAGATTTTCTAACAGTAGGGGGTTATCCTATTAAAATTCATCATGATTCTCCTCACTGAAAGAAGTAAACAAGAATCAATTTTCTTTAGTAAAGAAGTTGGCTGAGATGCAAGTTGACCTAGGATAGACTGGATGGATTCGTAGGAAACATTAACAAAATAATTCAGAATCAGAATGCACAATTTATGGAGAATTCTTTTCCTTGGGTAGGGGAGAGGGGAGAGGAAATCTGTATTAGGGAAGAAAAGGAAAGCCCTGTAGCACACAAAGGATTTGATAGCTTTTAATTCTGCTAAGCCACCGATACATGGAAGATGCACAGTGCTGTAATTATCTGGCTAGAGAGATGTAATTGTATCTATCAAACTAAATACAACATTGTCAGATGACAGCCAAGATTGGATTGTCTTTAAGGGTCAGACAGGAACCTAGAGTGACCTCACTCCTCCCTCCTCACCATGCCTGTTTTCCTAGTCTTTGATGGGGACCCATTCTGCCAGCCACGTGAAAGCATATACAGTAACACTGTCTTTTTGCTCGATGCCAATAGCCTCCCTAGAGATGGTGCCGGGCTTACTTGGGCTCGGGGGATTAAGCCTGCCCAGGCCTCCCTTGTATTTGAAATGTATGATATTGATATCGGTGCTTAGAGAGAATCGGGCCTCTGCAATGAACAGATCATGCCTGGCTCCATAAAGTCTATGTTGCACAGAGAGATGTATAGGCTGGATGGAGAGGGGCCAAGTCAAGCTTTTGCGCTGGAAAGCAAGTATCAGGTAATGAATTAAAGAGTGTTTTCCTGGCCTGGTCTGTTATATTCAGTGTATTTCCATAGGTTATGGAAATAGATCTGAACTTTTCCATAGTTCTTCTCATGCCGTTGTAGTGACCATTTATCCTCATCTCAGGTGCAGGCTGGCCTATCAGCAGTAATGCTTCCCTGCAGAGCTGAGCTGTCTTTAAAATAAGCATGCCCCTCCCCCTTGCTCATTTATAAGCAGTTGGAACATATTTTCATGGACTTTCTCCAATCAGGAACCATATCCAAACCATTTTGGGTTTTTTTGAATGTTTTGTACTATATTTACTGAGTTTAGTGAAAAGCCTGGATTCTCCTCGTGCTAAGTAGTGAATCCACCAGGGTGGTTGAAATATTCCACTAGTCTTGGTGCATTTATGGAAAGAAAATACACAGAAGTTGTGTGGTTATTAATTGAGCTACTTCATCTTCTCATTCTTATCTGCTTTTCTGGCCATCATTTGGCATTTTCTTGCCACTGTTTTTCCAGTTTCCATTGTTCGTAGCTCCTGCTTCAGAGGAGAACAAAGCTCTTGGGAAGGCAGGCTTGTATTCATCTGTAGCATAAAGATGGGAGAATTCTGCATATGCTGTGTGTTAGCCTAACCAGGTTAACGTCCCTCTGCCCGGAGTTTTGGAAAAGAGTCCCCCAGTTGTCACATGTAAGGGGACATTTCAGTGCTGATTTTTATTTCCATGAGATTAAAAGTGAAACATGTAACCACAAAGCTGGTTTATGTCACCCCCCTGTCGGAGCCAGCAGTCATGCCAAAAATTAGATATTTGATAGGTTTGTGAGAGAAACAGATGCAGAAGGATGCCATTCCCACAATTTAGGCCCCTTCTTATCTTTAAGTGAGAAAGAACATTCCAGATGAAGAAAATCTATTTTATTGGCTTTAAAAAATAGCAAAGAAAATGCAGAAATAAAAAAAATGGTAATTTAAAACTGATGTCATTCTTGGGACTTATAAACTGCAAATTGGTGTTTCTAACTAAAAAAAAAAAGTCGTTCAAGACATGCTTACTTGATGTTTTCATTTATGTGTATTTTTACCTCAGCTACGGCATTATAATTGAGAGAAAATATCCATGAGATATATCCACATATGTGGATATAGGCAAGATAAAAGCAGGGAGAAAACATAAACCTCCAAAAGGCTAAAACATCCAAAAAAAGTATTCTCTCAGCTTTTTTTTTTTTTTGGGGGGGGGGAAGCAGTTTGTGTCCCATTCTTTTTATTTAATTCTGCCAGCTGTCTGCTAAGCAAACCTAGCCAGGTGGGGCTTACAACCCATGACTAAAAAACCTACTAGTGCAGCTGTCCAGCTTGCCCGGAGGAAGAATTCCGACAAATGGCAGAAACGAAAAGATTGTTTTGCTTTCAAGACAGTAGCTACTGTACCTTCCCTGGGCTCAGTTTTTGTTCTGTTTGCTGAAGTTAATCCATGACGTCCTCAAGTTCTATGGGAAAACAGGAAAATAATATCACCCTTTAAAAAAATTAAGAGTATTTTTGTTATAGTCTTGCTTGATTTATTATCATTTGCCTTTAAGTAAATGCTTTATTTTATATGACAACGTGGCACTGAGCTGCCTTTTGGTTTTTCTTTTTCTTGTTTTAAGTTGCTGATTCCTAAATCTATCTATCTCTCTCTCTCCCTCTCCCCCCCCCCAAGGTGGGTGCATGTTATCAGTGATCTGTGACTGAACTTTATTTCTAAACATGGCATAATTCAGTATGTAGCTATTTAAAGGTGAAGGTTGGCATGGCTTACTCTCGAGCAGAGGAATAGAACAGGCCTCTTTGCACTGCATCACCAGTCGACCTCAACTGTGAATTTCCAGTCAGCAAATGGGCGCTTTCATTTGGTGCATTTGAGCAGAGGATGGGAAGAACTGCGCTAAAAAACGATCACATTGCCATCTGATCTACAGCTCTATTGATGACAGGTCAGTTCATAAACAACTCAGTTACTTTCCCTGTTTATGTGACACTTATCAATTCAGTGAATCTCAACATTTTTGTCAAAACTGCCTAATATCCTATTATTATCTCCGGGAAAAGGCTGCAAGAATTATAGCTGGTCTCGGTGTTTTGTTCTAGCACCTGTTCTGGAGATGTGATGCTCACACGCAGGATTGGGGCATGGCACTGATACCCAGGCTTTTGTAACCCTCCACAGGGAAGTTACCTGGGATGCAGTGTACCAAAGCCTTTCGAAGAAGCAACCAGAAACTCGGCAACCTGGACACTTGCAAGAAACCACCATGTCCATTAACCAGCAGTGATTTGTGTTTAAAAGAGAATGAGGCTCGGTGGACATTTTCTTAGCAAGGGTGTATGTCATTCTACTCACTGGTGAGGATATTTGGTTAAATCTCAGAGGCGATTTGGCAAAGTGTTAAAACGAGAAGTTTCATGTATGCAGCTGCCTTACTCTGCTGCTCACAGGGACACAAAGACCTGATGCCCACAGTCAGAGTTGTAAAGATCAAAATGGCATCCGGAAAAAGCAAGTGAAGCCAGATTGCCACTTTTGCCTTCCTTTTCTTTTGTTGAATAAGAGTGATATTGGTCTGAATGCTCACCAACCAAAAGAAAGAAGGCCAATTTTTCATAAGGAAATTGAATTGCTGATGCAGAACTAACTCTCACAGTTTGTTGTTATTTAATGAAGAAGAGTAATGGGGAAGTTTTGGCAAAACTGTGATGTATACATAACAAAAACATACTACAAAAGAGTAATGACACTACTTTACCTTCAGAGGATTTACAAATGCATTCAAATATTAGAAGTGAATAAATTGTACAAAGAGGCATTAACAACCCAGGATAAAGGAAATAAAACATCATTTCCCATTCTCCCTCCCTGCCACCCAGAAAACCCAAACCAGGTGCAACTTTACATACCAGCAACCACCTTTGTTTTAAATTTAAAAGTTGAGAATTCAGACTTCATTGTTTTGGATGATGTGAGCACCCAACATGTTGCTATGCCAGTGTCTTTGTGTTTTAAACAGTAAAAACGTCAAGAAAAAAAATTCCAGAATATTAAAAATACAGCATCATTTTTTTCCTCATCAGCCTAGACTTATAAGAGGTAAAACGAATATCTGAGTAGGACAAAATACCTCAAAAACTATACATGAAAGAAGTGGTGTTTTGTACAAAAAAAAATTTTATGTAACATTTCCTCTCTTTTCTTTCTTTCATTCTGTATGCTCGTGCATATGAATCTGTTTACATTTAAATTCTCTTTAAATAAATCTTTAAATGTGGGCAAGGATTGTTCTATAATGGAGTGCAGACAAGCAGATCCATAATATATGCATTTTCTATATTTTCTCCATTTACAGATTGATGAATGAAGTACCAAAAGAATAAATAATTTATATTTGTAGAAACAGAAATCTGTATATGTGGTAGACAAAGATCTTAGAAATCATAATTTCTAACCATGTGGTCAGCATAAACTAATATTAAGGAGATGGAAAAGTTTTCTCCAATGTTGTCTCCATTAAGAAAAACATTTACAGTGGAAACAAAGGTTTTCGGTGCAAAGTAAGTTTGTAATTAATAGGATAATTTGCTTTTCCAGACTCTCAGATATGGCCTGTTCTTTTGTAAACAGTAATTTCATAAAGAAATGCTCCTATAATATAGTTAATCTAAAGCATAGATGTTACGTTTGTTTTTTAAAATCCTTGTTGTAAGAGGGGCCAAGTATCTTCTTCAGTTTTATGTCTTCTTTGGTATCCTAGGCTGTTCCTTTAGGATTATGGATCCTAGACTTCACATAAATCATTTCCCTTTTTTCAAGTTCTGCAGCATTTTCTCAGACTTTAGCTTACTTCTAACTCCTAAGATTGTGAACTGATTTGGATGTTTAACCTTTCAAAGATTTCTCCATGAAAAAAAATTAGCACTGAATTTTTATCATGTCTTAAGAATATTTTTTCATATAAAAATAGTGGCATGTTTTAAAATTATCTGAGTATAAAATAAATGTGTTCCTATAAGTACCATGTAAAATTCAATTGTACAAATTCTGTGCTTCGATATTAGAGAACACAAGGCAGAAGGACTCTCAAGTCTCCACCCTCAAGCACTGATTTTGGCATCTTTTGGATTTGAGCCCAGCGGACTAACAGTGTGTTTCTGTATCATGCAGGTAGAAGTGAGAATGTGAGGCTCATTTAACAGTGTGAATTTTCCCAATGTATCACAATTACAGAGACACCTGTGCTTTCTAACTTTTTGCTGATCCACTCTGAAGCTTCGGTGTTTAAATAACTGTAGTTAGTGTACTTACCTTCAATATTTTATTCTACTCTTCTCTCAGTCTCCCTTCTTTCCTTTCTTCTCTTTTTTGGCGCTTTCCTTCCTCCCTCTCCACTTCCCTTCCTTCCTTGCTCAATTTTTGCTTCATCCTCTTTTCCTTCATCTTTCTTTTTTTTTCTCTCATACTCCATTCCTCTTGTGGGATTCTTAAAACCTGCCTTTCAGCTAGAGTTTTTCTCAATGCCCTTGGAAATCCTAATTTGACAAAGTTTGCATTCATATCACTTTATAGACATGATGTTTAGTGATTTCATTTTCTATCAAACATTTTTCCAGTTTCAAAATCAGAGTCATTTTAAAAATCTGCATGGTTCCACCGTCCTGCTATTTGTGTTCAAGCAACCAGCCTCGTGTATACATCTGCCTTTACAGAGCAGCTGCTGGTGGAGGCAGAGCAGAGAGGCAGCCCTTCCCTGTCCTTCTTATGTTGTACTGTTTACAAGGCAGTCCTTTAGTCCTGGTTTACAGCTCTGCTTAGATCCTGTTACAGCTCCACTCAGATCTTTCTTTTAGTATAATGGAATTTAATGGGAAGGAAAGCTTGCTTTCAGTTTGCATTTTCAGAAGGATTTATGGTTAAATTTAGGGTATGGAAAACCACATTTATCCCCAAATTAAGCAACTGACTCATTTACAGAAAGAGCAAAATGTCCCACCTGAATTGTTTCTAAAAGTTTTTTGAAATATATATATATATATATATATATATATATATATATATATATATATATATATATATATATATAAAGCACTTTTCTGAAGATGGAGAGAGTTGCCTACCTTTTGTTGAAGTCCACCTTAAGGTTGGTTACAACTCTGGTGTGCTGATCATTTGCAAATCCCACTGCTGCAACTAAGCAAGGGTGGGGCTGCATCCTGAGACATCTGTGGACCAGAGGAGCTGGCAGGGACCACAGAGTTTTTCATTGAAGTGAGTGCTCACAGGCTGGCTGCAAGAACATTCGACCTGAGCTAACTACTTCCACATATCAACACCTTGTCAGTAGAGGTCTGAGAGGCACAGCGGCTTGCAGAGAAAAGGAAGTACCTGCTTTAGGGTGAGCTAACGGGCTCTCCCTCCCTTCTCTACAAAAATCTATGGTATGAAAGAGAGCATAGAGAAGACTATACTAATAAAGCAAATTAAGTGTTTAAACCATGGCACTAGTTGGCTTTGATTATTGGTGTTTAACTACACAATGAATTTATAAAAATTCAGAGCACATATGATTATCTAAATATAGGATAATTTAGTCTGTTTGGGTCAGTGGTTCTAAATGCACTGTTGTGGCACATACATTTGTTGTGATTCTTTGGGAGGTAGTCACAAGTAATTTGTGATTAATAATAATTTTCAACTGATTTACTTAAAAATAAATTAGAGCAGAGTATTCAAGGTTATTCCTATAGTAATTTCATTCTCACTCACAGATACTCCCCTGTGCATTCTTGAGTGAATGAAAAGGGGGTGGAGGTATAGCAATGTCCCGGGGATTGCATAAATCCTTAAACATCCATGGAGCTACGTGCCACGTGTGAACACCATTTGCCATGTGTTTTGCAGTAGGAACAAAAGCCAAATGCTGGGATTCATTGCTTTAGGATTTTAGATGCTAATATGTTTTATTTGGCTATACACGGTCTCATTATAATCCTTATATAATAATAATAATAAAAAAGTATGGTTTGGTTAATTACCTAATAACAGTGACAGAGGAGACCCTGAAAGATTGTGTAGTTGCTCTTTCTACGGACTGGATCACACCAGACAAGCCCAGAACTAGTGGCAATAATTCACTCTCTGATCATTTCAATTTAGATTCAGAATAGAAAGTGCTATAATGATTAGGTTGAATTTATAACTGAAAACTGTGCATGGGCTCCCAAGAAGCAGTTGCTCTATGAGGATGTGTTATAAAAGTTTCTTATTAAAATGATCACAAAATTGTTCTTAGAATAAGCAGGCCTTAGTTTGTTAGCTTTTACTAAAATATTTCAGTTTTAGTGTACATATCTGCACTCATGGAAATTATAAGTAGACACTATGTTATATGATTATTGCCTTAGTTATATGCTCATCTTCTTTTCTAGAAGGTAAGTGCCACAAAGACAAGGATTTTGTATTTATATTCACACCACAGCACCTGTTACGCAGTGGAAGGCCAATAACTATATATTGAATAAAGAAAAAAAAATCCTCTGCTTCTTCCCCAGAAAAAGTTCATGTCACACTTTCACCATGTCACCCACCGTCCCAACAGCCTTTTCAGTTCTTACCTTTTACAGAGCTCTTCGTAAGAGATCAATCAATGTAAGGCATTGCTTTTTATTTTCTTTAGGAAAAAGAAAAGAAAAAAAAAAGAAGTCAGATACCATTTTCACTAGCCAAGATGATATTTCTGGTTTCTTGACTTATTTGGCAAAGGGAAAGCACAGGTTGAACTGTTTAGAGAAGATAAAGGATCCGTTCTTGCATTTTGGAGACTGGGGCTTTTACACATGGTTTCAAAGTTGATTGAGCATGTAAAGTCCTATGAAGACAGATCCTGCAAAAGCAAAGAAACCCTATCTGATGAGAACCCCAAGTGTGAACACACCACACCACAACCATGTGGAAATAATAGCCTGTATTGGCAACAAAGGTTTCTATTTAATGAGAGAAGTGCCATTGTTCTTGAAAGTCTAATTTGGTAAACATCGTACAGAGCTGACTCATCAGGACTGAAAATCCAATAATAAATCACCACTGCGATTTAGCACTAATGCTGGAATTCACATCACGGAGTGTGCTACAGCATCAGCTGAAACTCAAACAGGTCGCTGAAAGGTGCATTTCATCAGCAGGCAATTTAATTCATATCAAAGGAACTTTACCCCAAGTGAGTGGCAACTGGCTACTTTTGAAAGCAGTTAACTGGTGGGGGAAATGAGTTGTGTTAGTCCCCTATTAAGAGGTAATAATCTGTAATCCTGGGTGTTTTAAAAGTCGTTTCCTCGATTTCCACAGCAAACAATATAAAATAACAACCCCAATATCTTTGTATCTTAATCATATTCGGTAACGAAGCCCTTTAGATAATTGGCACTGCTTCTGCAGTAGGCCAAACTTTCTTTCAAGTTACAAATACTCACAAAAGGTTTACATCATAAGGAGCTGCTTTGGAGATGTGCAGATTTAGTTTGTAAGTACAAAGTGAACATGCAAATTGCCTTATCTTGTGGGATTCACAAACAACCATCATTCAGATTGATTTAATACATAGCTTTTTATCTTTAAAAGTGTTAATTAGAAAATAGGGACAGTTCTCTGAACACTTAAGAGTAATAAATAGATCAAAACAGCACCCATGCTTCTGTGTTGGAACTTCCGAAGGCTTTGTAAAGGGATTAATACAATTGTCAAAAAGACCACAGTATACATATTTAATAGTGCTACTGAGCTACAATTACATTTTTAGAACTTTTTTGCTAAGTTTTTCCATACTTGCTATGCTCAAAACCCTGATATGTTGTAGTACTTTTGTTGCATTCTTTGAAGTTCCTATCTTATTTTAATTTTTCCACCTTGGACCCTTAAATACATTCTTCCAGAGAAAATTCAAAAGAAAGCTAATACAGAAAGTTATTCAGAGAACTAAAATTTTAAGAAAAAAAATTATGGTTCATGCATTTTCTCTTGAGTGAAAAGTCTAAAACTATTTTCTCACAAGTTATTTCCATTTTGAAATTTATCTATAAAATGTGGAAAGGAGGAGGAGGAGGAGTCAAGCCCTAGTTCTGTCACTGTCGGTCTCAATGACCTCAGGCAAATGCTGTTATATTCATCTGTAAAGTGAGAAAAATCACGGTCTCTTTCTCCTAGGGCCTCACAATGGGGATTAAATAAGATCATATTGAATGGTGCCTGACGCTTGAGAAGGTGCTCCATAAATCATAATTAAGGCGAATTATATGTTCAGGAATCTAGATGGTGATTTTCACTAGGCTTAGTTATGTGTTTATCTTATCACTAGCAGGAAAAACACCTGTAGGATGCCTCTGTGGATTTATAAGAAAGACAAGAGAAAGAGGCTCAAGGTAGAGTCTTAGATTATGAGTCTCCGAGCACCTTGACTTCCCCTCTCTTAGACTTAGTAGGTCAAGCTATCCTCTGAACCATTTCCTTTCTGATGTTTTATTATGACTTTGTCTTTATTAACTAGCAACACATAGTGTGGCAAAATAGTTTTAAAAATTGTAGAACATTACATCATGAAATTAAGTCTCTCTCTACAATTTTCACTTCCTTCTTTGCAAGAAAATAGGCTTTTGTTTATTATTCCACAAAATTTATTAGCTTTTTTTTTTTTTTTTTTTTTTTTTTTTTTTACTTTTCCCCGGACCCCTTCAATTCTTTAATTTTTGTGTCTTTTTTTCCTGACCACATCTTCCAAACCTTCTGCTTCACCCAATCCCTTTTGAATCAGAGATTCTCATTCCTTAGGCTTGGGCCCTTGAACTGTCACCTTCCTCTGGTCTTCCAATCAAATGGTCTTTTCCTTTTTCTCCATCTTTCTGTGATTAGTCCTTCCGTGGGGCACCTGCTTGCCCTCCAGGGACACTTTAACTTCCATTTCTTCCCCATACTATGAATCCTTTTCATTAGCTGCTTCTTCTACTCTGCCTTTAAGACCACAGCAGTATAAGGGAAAGCTATGACACTGATGGTTGGAAGTCACTGTGAATTTCCTTTATTATTCTCATATGTGTCCTTCTCTGGCTTATTTCTATAGAACTTGTTTGAGCATACTGACAGCCCTTGCTATCTACTAATTGCTATGCATATATTCTCTTACTAAGTTTCTTCATAAAGCTCCTACTTTCTTATGAACATAATTACTTCCACTTTGCAGAAGAAAAAAAAAACAGGTTTATAGAAATTAAGTAGTTTATCCAAGGACTAGTAATCTGTAAATGGCCTGAGCCAGAATCCAGAAATGCCCTGCCTGATTGCAGTGATTTCAGCTGTGCCTTGCAGCTTCTCATGGCCTCTCTCTGCTTGTGCATCCTCTCAGCTAATAATGCTCACTCCATTCTAGTGCCCCATGGGATCCCACCCCCATCACTATCATCTTAACTTACTGAGTACATTGAAGTAGCCAGATTCCTTTCCAGGGATGATTCTTCTTCCCTTACACATGTTTGTGTTCCACTTGTTTCTGGTCAGTTATCTTCCTTGTTGCTGAGAATTTGGAGGGCCTGGGAAAAGGGACCAGGGGACAGTGGATCAGGGGCAGAATAAAGATAAAAATACTGGTCTATTTAGCTTTCACACCAGTTCCCAAACATCCTGGTTGAAGCTGCCGATCCTATGCTTTCTTATGGTCAAATTTAGTCTCAGCAGTCCAAAATGTCTTCATACTACAGCCACTGGAAGCTCCTGCAGGTTTAAACTTGCCCCAGATTCCAGACACCATCCTGAGCCTAGGCAGATATTTTGGGACTTTGGCATAGTATTCTGAAATGGAACAATTAGTCACCCTTATTGATCTTTGAACCTTGAGTTTATTCCAAATACTAATAACTGCCCAATTTCTGCCTCTATTTTTTTCTTTCCTATACTAGAATCTATGTTTTGGAATCTGCCTATAATGCCATGTCCTAAGTATTTGGACTCTACCTTGTCACTGCCTCTGTCTACCAAAATAGAATCCCACAACGTTATGACCCTGATTCTCTCAAGCCCTGTCAGATGGAAAATTCTGGTATGCGATTCCAATATCTTTACCTGTTTTTGTATGTCAAATCATTCTTTCTTGGTTTTGGGAGTTCTCGGGAAGGACATGGATTCTGAAGAGTGCCAACTTCTTCTTTCAACCATGACCACATTCTACTGTTACAATGAACTTCCTCCCAGCAAGTAGGTCTGCTCTTCTCATGAGAGGGAGAGGCCATATTCCAGATTCAAGCTTTTTCCAGAAGGTTTTTGACAATATGGTTAACTGGACCACACCTGGGCCTATCGTGAGCTCTTTCATCTTAGACTCTCTGTAGGATCATCTCTTCCTGCTTGCTCACACACTCTGTCCACATCTTTTCTCCTTTATTGCCTATAATGATAACCCCATTGGTATTCTCTTCCTGTATTGGTCATGGTGCTCCTATTTCTTTTGCTGGTTCTTAAAATCCTCCTCTTTTCTTTTCACTCTCTCTCTTCTTTGAAATTTCTATTTATTTCTGTAACATTGAGATGCTCTATTTTTTCTAATGTCAATATGATTCCTCAGTGCCACACATATATTTACAACTCTCTGATCTGGAACCTTTTCTCGTAGATATTCCAGAAACACATACATGTTAAATAATACCTAAAGAATCCATCATTATTTAAGAACATAAAAAAATCCAGCTACTCTTGCTGTTTATTTACTAAACTACATCACCATCCTCCTAGTTAAGATCGAAATTTTGAAGACATGATTTTATATTATTTTATTTTTTTACTTTGTTGCTTCCTACATCCAATCAGTTATCAAATCCATTCACCACTTCTCCAATGTCCAGTGTATCTTGGTTTTTTCTTTCTTCCTGCCACCCATTCTGGTTGAAGATTATATATCTTTTAGTTGAAAACCATACTCCCTCACATGGTCTCTTACAGCTCTGAGTTCTTCCTGTATTTGCCCTATCAAGTATTCACGGCACCATTGGACGTGTCTTTCTAGAGTGGGGTTGTTCACTATGAGAAGTTATCTACAAGAATGGCTTTATAAAATCTAGCTGCTATATGAATATTAGTTGTTTGTCTTATGCTATCATTGATTGGTCAAATATCTTTAAATTCTACCCAAAGACTACTAAATAAAAACAAAATGTCACAGTCTATTTTTTAAGATCCCCTATAATATTATCTAAGTTTATAGTTCCAGATTTATTTCCTACTAATCCCAGTGGACTATATGTTGTCTAACTGACAGCCTTGCCATTTGTTGACACATCAATTTCTTCTGCCACCTGTCCTCATGTTTATGTCATTTTACCCCATCTTGAACTTTCTCTACCTTAATGAGAGGGAAGTTAACTGAAAAAACTGATGCCTAGCTCTTTTTGGTAAAGAATAAATTCATCGGTTAATTTTTTTTAGGTCCAGTGCTGACCCATATATTAATTTTGCACAATTTTATGCCTTATTTGAACAGTAAGTCATAAACCTTCTTCATTTTACATGATATTTTCAGAGGATAGAAAATGACACTATTGATTGTGTAGAAAAGATACAGGAAGTTGAGAAATTTGGTTGATGATGGACTCAATATGACCCAAAGGCATAATGTAGCTATTAAAAAGCTAAGAAGGGGCAGGGGTAGAGCATTTGCCTAGCATGTGTGAGGTACTGGATTCGATCCTCAGCCCCACATAAAAATAGATAAATAAAATAAAGGTATTGTGTCCATCTACAACTAAAAAATTTTTAAAAAATCTAAGGAGATTATAGGTTGCAAATATTAAAACTTATCTATTTCATGGGAAATTTCTATGTCCTGGTTCTCAGTATTCCTTGGTTTACACGAGGATGTTGTGTCCTGGTACCACATTTAGAGAGGAATATGGGCAGACTGGAAAGTATGCAGAAAAGGATGAATAGAATGAATAGGGTGGTGAAAGTACAGAAATAGTCCCATGAGTTAAATAAGGGAAGAACCAGGAAGAAGAAAATATTACAGAAACAATAGTCAGTTTTACATTTATGTAAAGCTATTATGAGGAAGAGGTTCTTTGTTCAGTTAACCAACAAGAGATAAGACAGACAGAGCTATTTGAGAATCAGTATTGCAAAATAACTTTGTAGCAAGACTGCTCCCAGAGAGGAGGGTAGCACTGATTCTGAGTGATGAAGCTTGCTTTAGAAGGATTTCCCTAGGCGAAGGAGAGTAAGCTCGATATTCACAAACAACTCACTAAAATTTAAAACTCAAAAAGGGAAAATGATTGGATAATCTTTGGAATAGTTTTACACTAAAAAAAATAGACAAAGTTCCTATGACTTTGTCAGTCCAAAGTTAGACAAAATCAGTTTAAATTAAGTTAGAGGTCTAAGCAATATTACCCCCTGCCACAAGACCTACACAGTGAGATGATTATAAATTATGAGAGCTATGCCACCAGAATTCATATCTGGGTGATTTTTTTAGAAACAATCCTTTGCATGGGAGTAATAGTGACATGATCACTGTGAAAGAACACAGCCACAAAGAACCACTGGACTGGGATGAATGAGTTACTTGTCTTGAAGCAAACTGCAATTGACTGAGGAGGGAGTACACAGAAGGTCAACAGAATGTGAACTGTTCTAGAAAAGGTCCTGCTTATGCTGAGGATGGGGGAACCTCATTCAAGTCCCAGGAGACCAATTCTGAGCATCTACAGCTGACATGCCTCGGGCCTACCATCTTGAAGTTTACCTGATGGACTTGATGTTTACACTCCCTTTCCTTACCATGTCCCAGCTGCCTTGATCCCCATCTGTATTCTATTTTCTTTGCACACTGCTTTGACTAAACTTGTGGGTGCCAAGTCTTCTCAAGGAGCTGTCTGTCTCTGGCCCTCCATTTGTCTTCAGGCTGTCAAGTGCAATTTTGATCACAGTTGAGTTTTATTTCTCACAGCTGCTCTACCAGTGGCATGAACTGGTCTTCACTGATTCTTTACTCCAGCCCCCTCCCTCTTTATTTTTTCAGCCTATATTTTAGTTGCTACATTCTCTCACCACCTGTTTTTTTGGCTCTAGATAATACTCAAAGTTACTTTATTGCAGATGGACATGTACAGCCTTGATGCATTACTTGTATCAGTGGAAAGAAAAAGATTACCTAGAATCTTCTCATAAGTCATAGAAACAGTATAAAAAGCATGAGAAACTGTAATTTATCACCCTGAGAAGTGGGCATGCAATTACTTGCAAGGCTGCTTTTAGTTTACAGCATACTTTTCTATTTCTATCCTTAAATATTTCCCCTGCATCAAAGTTTTGGAGAATTTGGCACATTTGCAAACGCCTGGTACTGAAGTGTCTTCTGCAAGATCAAGTGCACATCATTTCAGTGTCACTTGTATTTGTACTTCAGACCCACTTGGCTAAATTTGAGTTGCCCAGTAAACTATAGTTCAGGATGAAGTATACTAACAGATAGGGTTTACATGAATTAAACTCTCAAACAACTTTTACAAAATTAGATGTTCTTTTTTTTTTTTTTTTTTTTTTTTTTGGTAGCACTGCTATTGCTGAAGTACATGTACTACATTCATCAGATTACATCCATTCATGTATTTACTTAAGAGAAACACTAAATGAATTTAATATTTAGACTTAATTTGCCCCTGGATTTCAAAACTCATTTTTATCTCTCCACATATAATGCTTTCTATCACATCATTAGCCTGAATGATTTTTTTTTCTAAACGTTTGGAGATTTGTAGGCTTGAACACTGGAAGCCATGGAGCATGCTCTACTCCTCAAGTCATGTTAAGTTTATGAAAATATTCATTCAAAGTAGGGAAGGTTCTTCCTTGAGAGATTTTTTTCCAGCTTAACGGTTCTGGGCATTACCCAAGCATGCTCTCTGATCCTAATCCTATTCATCTAGGT
The DNA here is from genome assembly GCF_045843805.1 of Urocitellus parryii. Taxonomy (NCBI): domain Eukaryota; kingdom Metazoa; phylum Chordata; class Mammalia; order Rodentia; family Sciuridae; genus Urocitellus; species Urocitellus parryii. The sequence goes on along the minus strand of NC_135531.1, from coordinate 199,634,221 downwards.
TAGCAACCACAACCACTTGAATATTTCTCTCAAAAAGAAACTGCTAGGTTCCTGGTTGGCCCATGGTCTTCATGGCTGGTTGAATCAGTGGGCATACCTCTGCATAAAACAGACTAATGCTATTTCCCTCATCAGGAACTGTGGACAGGACAATGTTAGAAAAAAAAAAAATGAGCACACAGAACAAATTACCAGCATATTCTTCATAGTGGTTAGATTTTAGTTACCCTGAGTTAATGGGCATTAGTATTATTCTGTTTCCTCCAAAAATCATTTCTTTTGAATCTGGAGAGTAGAAATGAATTCAAGTGGTCTCAAAAGCTGTTGAGTTTCCTTGGCCCATCTTTTTCTTACCTGTCCAACTTATCTCTTTCTTTCAGTATACACAGAGGATGGACTGGATTAGCTAGATTTAGCCTATTACCCCAAAGAGAACTGCATTCCCTTTCTAAACTTGCTCTAAACTGAGGTAACTAATTAAACATTTTGTTGCAGAAATGTTCCTCTTCCTTCTGGGATCTTGGCTGCATTTGGGATAAAAGTGAGTGAAGATGGTGATGTCAACCAAGATGTTAGACATGTAATAGTCTTAAATCAACAAATTTTGTCAAGTGCCTACTAAGAGGAAAGGTGTGTTCTAGACCTTGTCACTGGAGATTGGAAGCACAGTGGAAATTTTGGATTGCAGGAGTTATCCTCCAGAATAGATAGTTGGCATGACATACCTCCTCAAAAGATGCACTGCAGTGAAGATCTAGCTCACTTTTCTGTATGTCTGAAGTTTACTAAAGGTCTTAGACAAGTCCTAAGTGCCTCAAACGACACATACTATACTGTTAGGCTTTTTCTTTCCTTCCTTTATTCATATCATTCTTTTAAAATCAGACCTCCTGAGATGTTTATAAAATTCTGGACCTCTGGCAAACTATCAGTGTCCTCTTTCTGTGTCATGTACTATATTGAATACTATGTCCCTCTTAGGCAAATGCACTACAACTGAAAGCAACAGCAAGTTGGGATATCCTAATTAAGCATCTTAAATGTGCTTTATAAGAATGTTCTGACCCAAAACATGATTTGAACTCAGAAATGTATGTATCGTTTGCATTTTGTGAATTCCTTCATTGTAAATTCTAAACAGCATTTATTTTGTTATGAAATTACACAATTTTTTTTCATAAAACATGTCTTTTTTTCCCACTATAGAAAGGAGATAATGTAGATATTTGGATTCCATTATTTTCCCTTATTATAGGACACAAAAGTCTAGTAAAATGCACACTACATTTTAGTAGGAGAACATGGCACCATTTATGACCTAACTACACTTAGGTGACATCATGGCTCCACATGACAACGTGAGTTGAGATGAAATACACTCATTAAAGTTCAAATTCCATCATGTCATGGTTATGAGTGATCTCTAGCTTTGGAATGTTAAGCCTATAGATCATGCCAGGGTCTATGTGATGTCTGTTATTAATAATAAGAATAAATTCTACCCCATTCGTTTGGTCATTTATTCACATAACCATTCAACAACTCAGCACATCTTTAATAACAGAAAAAGAGAAACCTAGTATACTCTAATGATTTGAATAATTGCTTGGAAACTTTATAATGTGTTAGCATTCATTTGCTGAAAAATGGATGGATGATGTTTAAGTGATTTCATCTTAGGAAGGGTGTGTGTCTGTTTATAGGTATTTATGTCTGGTTAGCTCCTTTTTAGAGCACTGTGCTGAAAAAGCTCAGATTAGTAGCTTTTCCTCATGTGACTGAGTTAACTTCTCTGTTTCACTGGCCAAGGGTTTCCTTCTCTGACCCCAGCATAATGTTGCACATGTTTACTACTGGTCAATAAGGATTTGCTTCAAGCAGATCTATCACCATATTTCAGAAGATAACTCACCACATATACTCCATGGTGGTGGCTCTACAACCTCATCTCAAGGGCTGTTATCTCTGGGATTGTGCAAATGGCCATGTCCAGATGTAAAGGCACACACACCAGAGACAGGTACTAATCATGTCAATGATGGAGATTCATTTGGGGAAAGACCATAATGAAGCAAGGAGCCGTTTGTATTGAAGATTTGTTTAAAGACAGCTGTAGATTTATTATTTTAAAAACTCTGGATGAGGGTACTGGATTAGATAAACTTTAAAGTCCTTCCAGCTCCCTACAGTCTCCAAGTGCATTGATTAACATACATAATGTAAAACAATGTAGTTTTGTAAAGCAAAATTGGCAGGAAGAGAATATTCTCTCAAGAAAAACTACTTTCTGTGAGTCTTCCCTTTAAGCTACCAAAAAAAAAAAAGGTGATCAAGTAGAGCTCAAAAATAATTTCTGGGCTTAAACTTAAAATTCTTTTATCTGGAACAGATTATTTCATTCCACAATTAGAAATGAGATCCAAAATGCAAATATTACTCAGAGAGCTAGCACTCAGATTCACACTATGGTGTTATCAACTGCTATGAGAGCCATTTTACAGAGCAAGTTTGAGAGGGGGAAGCATACCTTATTCAAATATATGAAGATGATTTTACAAATCATATCCTATTTTATTCCAGTCCCAATTCTGCCAACCCTTCTGGGTATGTTACAGTTTTAAAGACAGTGCTTCAAATTTTGAAGAGGAAAAAAGAGGAAAAAAAAAGTGGAAACAGCTTAAATGAGAATGTAACTCTGAGGCTTTCACCAAATACATTTTCATAGTTTTCCAGTTTGTTATATTTTCTTGAGAAGGGGTGAAAATTCTTGGAATCCCATGTACAATAAAGTACCAAATATATACTATTTCTTTAAAGCTTTTTTATCTCTATTTTCCTAAGCTATCTTAACTTAGATCAACCTCTCTTACATCCGAATTTGGTGAGATGTGCTATTTATTGTCCCATTGACCTGAAGAAAATCTGTCCAATATTTGAAGGAGTTCCATTAGGAGTTCTGTTCAGTCATGTCAGAATGCTATTGTGGTAATAATAAAACAACATTAAGCAGGAGAAAAGTAAATTTGTAAACAAACTGAATTTTGAAGCCGCAGAATTTGCTGTTCTTCTTTGTTCCTATACATAGAATGAGAAAATCAGGGCTCTAAATGTAGGGAAGGAATGCAGGTGGAAGACATAAACTCTGTATTCTTTATGTAAAGCTTAAAAAGGGTTACAAAGGAACACCATTAAATTTTGTCTCTTTTTGGCTTGGCTGCTCTATCCTGTTTAAACTGCACAGATGCCTTACCTGAGACAGCTGGCTGGACACTTGATCTTCCTGAAGAACTTTGAACAGAAATCCCCATTAGAGAATAAATTGAAAAGTTTTGCAAAGGAGATTTCCTATAGGCCCCACCTGAATAGGGCTGGTTATCTGCTCTGCAATGCCCAAGAGACAGGTGGGACACTTGAAAGGTATTGAGTGAAACCTGCTTGCTCACCTCCGCACCTGTTCTATGGGGCAAATTGAGTCTTTCATTTGTGAAGCAGAGGCTGGAAGAAGCAAGCAGTCTCCATTGCTGTGCCCTCCACTCTTGCCCCCATCTGGTGCCAGCGTTTCTGGTTCTCCATTCCAGCCCATGACCTTGAGACTAGATGCCTGCCAGATCCCTTCTCTGGCAAGAGCAGCTGTTACTTTTGGCCCATTTAAAGGCCTTTTAGGTTTTAGGAACTCCTCAGTGAGATCATTTTGTTTATCTTTTGAATGTTAGGTGACCAGACCTTTGAAAAATTGATATTCTTTCCTCCCTATAACTATAAACTGGAAACTTCACTCATGTGGGTATGGTGAATTGGAAGACCAGACGTTCATTCTTCTTAACTTCCCATGTAATCAAAAGAACCTAATGAATTCAAGTTGCCTGTAACATTTTGTGTGTTTCTGAGTTGAAACCGAATTCCCAAACAACTATGTGAACAATAATGAAATTCAGGCAGAGAGGCTCTATTTTCTTGCTGCTGGAAAGGAGACTCTTAGGGAGAACTCCTGGGTTCTACACCCTGTGATTTAAGATGACATAACATTTAGCTCTGATGGACTACATTCTAGCCCACAAATTATTTTGAAGACCCTAAAGAGAAGTAATGACTGAATTGAGTTTGGGAATGCAACTTATAGAAATATATAAACTTGCATTCTTTCATGTTAAAAACTACATGGCATACTCTATAGATTACAGCTTAATTGTGGAGATGATACAGTAAAAGAGTCCCTCATACTTTCATATGAGAATTTAGGTACAATAAACAGAACATCATTATTCCAATTGGAATTTTGCCAGAAACTGGGGATTAAAAACCCTTGGTGTTATGAAAAGTTCCATGGGATGTTTAATGACTAGAAATAGCCAGAAGCTTAGATTTATGGCATCCAAAAATAGTACCCCTAGCAGGATTAGTTCACCCAGGTCATGCTGGGGCACAGTATGGGCAATAGTCAAAAAAACCATTTATTGAATCATGAACATAATTTCTAGCAGCTCTGGGTTGGAAATTTGTATTTGAGCACTACTTGCCCACTTTTAGCAGCTTCTTTGGATGTAGCATCCCACTGGCACTCAATAATTGCACAACAATAAGGAAAATGTCAGGTAGGCTTGAATGAAAATGACAGTCTAGAAGAACAAGGACCAAAGCTGTCTAAGAGTAGGTGACTGAGGAAGCCCTAAGGTAATGTGATTTCAAAGGCAATAAAAGGACACAAAATATCGCCTTGTTTTGGTTTGCTGGTGTCTACAATTTCAAAAATAAAATTTGTTCTTTTTAATTAATAGACCCCTGGTTTATTTGCTTGTTTGTTAATTATACTCGGGATTGCACCCCTGGGGCTTTACCACTGAGCTATATCCCCAGTCTTTATTTTTTATTTTATTTTTTAAAGTTTTGAGCTGGGGTCTTGGCTAAGTTGCTTAGGGTCTCATTAAGTTGCTGAAACTAGCCTTGACTTTGTGATCATCTTGTCTCAGCCTCCCTAGTTGCTGGGATTACAGGTATGTACCACCATGCCCACCCTGGCCCCTATTTTAAAGCAAATATACTTGAAAGTTAATACATATATCTTGACTGTCATATAAATCAAATAACATGAGTTTCTTACATACCACCTGGTTTGGATGTGAGGTGTCCCCCCAAAGCTCATGTGTGAGATAATGCAAGAAGTTTTAGAGAAGAAATTATTGGATTATATGAGTCTTAACCCTGATGGGGTTAATTGAGTGGTAATTAAGGGCAGGTAGGGTTTGGCTGGAGGAGGTGGGTCCCTAGGGATGTGCTTTTGGGGTTTATATTTGGTATATGGCAAGTGGAGTCTCTGTCTTCTGATCATCAAGGAAGGGGCTTCCCTCCATCACACTCTTCCGCCATGACGTTCTGCCTCACCTGTCAGGAAGGAAAGTTTTCGGAAAGGAAAAGGCAAGGCCAACAAAGATGTTTCTCCAACCTCACTGTTATGGGCCTAATTGTGTCACCTTAAAATTCATATGCAAAAGGCGTAACTTCTCAGAATATGATTGTATTTGGAAACAACATCTTTAAAGAGGAATTAGATAAATATGAGGTCCATAGCTCCAATCCATTCTGATTTGCCTCCTTAGAAGAATAGATTAGAATACAGTCAATACAGATTGAGGGGTGACCCCCATGAGGACCTGGGGAAAACAGAACCATCTGTTTCTCACAGGAGAAACCAACCCCGCTGACACCTTGACTTTGGACTTTTTGCCTCCAGAATTGTGAGCAAATAAATTTCGGTTGTTAAGGTCTCCCAGTTTGTGATATTTTGTTCTGGAAACCCCAGAAAATTAAAACATTAAGCCTTTTTCAGATGACATATTTCAGGGGTAGATTCCTCAAATGTCTTTGAGGATGAGTTTTTTGTTTTCAATCTTCAGTGTTTCTAATCTTTTTGGATTTTTCTAGCCCCAGAGAAAAATCTGGCAGTTCAGGTCCATCACCTCAGGTTGATTTGTAAAGCGTGATTTAAATTCTAAGTGTTCTGTAGCCATATCTAATATGGAGAGAGGTGATGACAGAAAAATTGATCAATAGGTCAAAGTTATTATTAGGTAAGAGTGAGAAGTTCTTGTGTACTATTGCTCAATATGGTGAATATATATAACAATTATATACTATGTATTTTAAAAAAAAACTATAAAAGCCGAATGTGGTGGTACATGGCTGTAATCCTAGCTACATGGGAAGATGAGGCAGGAGGAATGCAAATTCAAGGCCATCCTGGGCAACTTAGTGAGAATTTGTCCCAAAATAAAATAAAAATGGCCAGGATGTGGCTCAGTGACAGTGCTTGCCTGTTATGTGCTAGACCCTGGTTTCCATCCCCAGTGCCACAAATGAAACCAAACAGCAAAAAACAAAAAAGGGAGAAAAAATGACTTTGAATGTTTTTACCATACATAATGTAAATGTTTGAAGAGGCAGATATGTGTACCCTTATTTAAACATTATACAATGTATACATATATTAAAATATCAGGTAACCTCATCAGTATGTTCAATTTTTATTTTATCATATACCAGCCAAAATAAATTTGATAAAGGTGGGGGGAGATATTATGAAGAAAAATTAAGATAGGAAACCCTGATTTCCATGCTGACCAGCCTTATTAACAAGATGGAGTCCAAGGAGTGATTGCTAGAAGCAGGAGTTGGTGGTCCAACCCTTCATATTAAATTTGAGGTGCATGTATCTTCTCTACTTAGAAATCATGGATAATTTGTCATGATTGGCTCTCTGAGGTGCTTCTGATGTATTAAATGAATTTTTGTGAAATAATTTCAAAGTGGCTTTGGGGACTATAAAAACTTTGGTGTCAAGCAAGCAATGAAGGGCTTGCTGCATTAATATTTTTAAATAAATGTGAAGTACCCACAGTAACAGCAAGTCAGGGTATTCATGTTTAAAACCAGTATTAATTGTTAATAACAAAACTGCAGCCTTTGAACAGAATTGTTGATGTGCTACTTGTGGAACCCGGGAGTCTTGAGGGCAAGGATAATTTATACTTGCCAAATCACTGAAAGAAAATTCCAACTATGTGGAAATGTAAATATTCAGTATTAGAAAGGATAATTAAGGATAGGCTAAATATTTACCCAGTTCTTTTCTTTTTAAATTACAAATAAGACTTCTCTGGTTGGTTCAAATTTTCTAATAGGAGATGGGCTAGAAAAAAAGCAAGTGTTTAGGTGGGGGTAATGTTTTTCTTTCTTTTTCCTAAACAAAATATTTCTTACAATTCATACATTCATGAAATATATTCCCCTTTCTGCAATATTTTATTTTGCTGAGATATTGCTAATAAGATTTAATTTATGTTACATTAAAAAATCAAAAATATGATATTGAATATTAATATGTGTAATTTTAGCAGCAAATGAAGGGACAGATAAATAGAATGTAAATACATTACTTAGAGAAAATCTGCAAAACCAGAAGCATGTATATATTCAAATGTCCAAGGACTCTTGATTGTCACCATTTTTAAAAGAAAACTTGCACTAGTTTCACAAATGACTATTATGAGAGAATTGTGATTCTTTCACAATACAATTGTGAATTTTGTATGAACTTTAAAAAAAAGGGGTTATTTTCTTTTCTCTTTTTTGTTTCTTTGATCATTTTTTCATGAGGAAATTTTTCAAAGGAAATAATACTTTTGAGAAGGCACTTTCTGTTTTTTATTAAAAATTTTTATTGGTTCTTTTTATTTATATACAACATTAGAGTTCATTTTTTTTTACATAATAGAAGACACTATGTAAATAATATCATTTTACTAGTCATAGTTCAGGCAGGAAAGCAGAAATCTTTCTAGGTTTCTTGACAGAGATAATTTAATACAGGGTCTTAGTTACATAGGTGATAGTAGAGATGATAAGGTGAGGGACAGGCAACCCTGAAATTAGAAACAGCAGGAAGCTGTCATAGTCTCTACAAGGGCACAAGAAGAGGTATTGTTCTCACTGCTCAGAAATGAGAGCCACCTTAGGGGCACTAGAACCTTGGTGGGGACTTTCCACTACAGCTGTGACCATTGAGGGTAGGCCTCTCTAGTGGGAGCCAGGATTGCAGAAAAGATAAAGACATTGTCAGGGGCACACATGAAAGCAGATGATGAGCAGAAAACCAAGCCAGACTGGTCTGTTTTTTTCTCCTCCCAGGATTCTGCTGGTAACTCCTCTGGACTAAACCTGCTAAGCCCGGTTGGCAGAGGTGCCTGGGAAATGTAGTTCCCAGAAATGTAGAGCAGATGAAGGATGGGTAAGTGACTTGCACACACAAGATGGACTGCTTTTGCTAGTCTATGTATCTCTATTTTTAGCTCGATTTTTTTCCCGTCAAGTCCATGGTACAATGAAAATAACTTTGGGACCATATAAAAATTGTGGATTTCGCTTTGTTTTATTTTGATCTGAGATATTTGAGGCACAGTTAAAGTTCATTAGGACTTTCAAGGTGGTAGCCAAAATGGGGACAACAGAAGTCAAGGAAACCAAAGTGCTACCTGTTGCTCACATTTGAGTTTCAAACCCAGACTCTGAATATTCTTTAGAACATCAGATTTCAACTTGTTACATGACATTTCAACTTTAGCAATTTTGTACTAATGAACTCCTTTATTTCTGCCTGTCTCATTAGGACACTCCATGCTTTCCAGAAATGCAAGTGAAGTTTAATAGAGATAAAGCCATTCCACTGGTGCTGCTATGATCAAGAAGCTACAATCAATCTTGTTTTCTTCAAGCATGTCATAAAAAGACCCTTTCCTTCTGATTAGCATTCTTGAACACAGTACAAGCTGATGACTTGCTTGAAGTCATTCACTGTAGGGATACAGCACCTACTGCACGTGATAAAACGACATAAGGCATATGAACTGCTCATTACAATCTAATTAGTTTGGGCTTTTCATTTCATTTTATGTCCTGAATTGAGCCTGATTCAATATGATTCTGAGCTGGAGTTCATCACGACTTCTCCCTGGCATGCAAGTTCATGGTGTTTGCTTGCTAGAGTCCAGGGTTGTGGAAATTGTTTCTTTTTTTCTCCCCCACCACTCCTTGTTTTTGAGGAACTGGTTAGATAGAAGGTCATTGATACAAAACAACTGAAGCCTTTGCTATTATGTTTTCTTGTATATGAGATTTCAATTTGACTTAGCACACAACACTGTTGTTTAAGTATTTCAGGAAGGTTTGGCCATTATAACCTGATTTGGAGGCTTGTTTTCCTATAATGCCAATAGAAAGGAACTGTTCTAGACTTTGGGATACATTCCAAAGGCAAAGGAACAAAATCTGGTTGACTTTTCCTAGCAAACTTAGTTGCATTGGAGGCTTCTTGAAAGCAAGATGTCTTCCATTTTTGGACTGTTCCCCAAAACAACTGTCTAAGTCTTAAACTAGCAGGTAAACTACCTACATGTTAATGTATTTGAGCTCAATGTTTTAGAGTTTGTTGAAAAGGGTAATTGGGGACTTTTTTTTTTTTTTTTTTTTTTGGAAGACATACAAACCCTATTGTCTGTTTGTCTGTGTCTTTATTTTTGGCACAGTGGAGGTCCAGATATCTGTTTACTTCTTCACAGTAAGGTTATGAGTATTGACCAGACACCCTCTTTTTTTGTTTTGTTTTGTTTTGTTTTAATTTGAGAAATCATTGAGTGTGGGTAATGTTAATGTTAAAAACTCATAAGCATTTTTGATTGCTGCTCATATGGATTTTAAAATTTTGCTGTATCATCTGAAAAGCAAACACTGTTTTATATTCACTTTATAAGATAATAGGTTTTCACCAAAACATGGCCCCTTGGTTCCATGTCTTATGTATGAGGCTGTCTCATAGTGAGGCCTTCTGGGAATTGATTAATAAAATAAATTTTGATAAAGTATATGCCTCTGCATTACTATGTTTTCCCTGCAAATAATAAGGGGGAAAATACACTCTTGGCCAATGAACATATTTAGATGATATATGTATATACTCAACATATTTTTTCTCTTTCCTTGCTCTGGAGAAATCGAATTTATTCAGATTCCTGCCCTAAATAAATGTCACGAAACTTTCTGTGGCTCAGTTGATTAATTACTAGATCATGTTTATTCTGTCCCCCAAATATTTTTTTTTAGATAGAAGGTTTTAAAACTTTAATTCCATTTTCATTTTCTAATAGATGATCATTATGGGTTACCAATAACTGGGATTTATTGTGAATTGGATATTTTTGAAGCTACTGAATAAAACTTTTCTCCTTCCAAAATCCAGAGCTATTATAACATTTTTATTATTCTTCTTCATTGGCCCACTTGCTAGGAAAAATAAGTGAATATCTGCTTTATTTATTTAGGTTTTACATCCTAACTGGTGGTTCTTTATTTCTGCAATAATTTGTTGAAAGCTTGTGGTTGGGTGGTATGTAACCTTTAATTCAGCTATTGTTAGCACTTTTGTATGCCAGAGAGAGGTTCTGAAATTTTCAGTAGGCCATGGACTCTTAATAGAGAATCTTAATTGTTCCCTTAGTACTTGAGAGCCATCATGACATCTGAGTTATATACATTTCTTATGTATAACCTTCAGCTCAACATTGAAGGAAGGCATTTGTTCCATACTTCACACTAGAAGAGGAAGTGAGAGTGGTTTTTTTTTTTTTTTTTTTTTTTTTTTACTTACATTGTTAAGGATTCTTAAGGGATTGGTCTTGGTTAATTAGCAATTAGTAAAATGAGTATCAAGCTCCTGATAAAATATTGTTAGGGAAATTGGGAAACAGAAGGTTACCCAAGCCACTAACCCAATCTTTGGGGAAGACGAGGAGGTAGGAAGAGAGGGAATCAAGGAGCCAGAGGTACCCACAGCAGTGTCTGCTGCTGTAGCCATGTCCTCTAGCACATTATCTAAGACATTCTGTTTTCTGCCCTGAAGCGCAGTTCTGAGGCTCAGGAGACGAGAATAAACTCAGAAATTATGACTTGATTAAAGACTACTGAGATGTTTATATTGGAAATAGAAAATGATATTATGAAAATTGATGTCCTCTTTGTTTATTGAGACTGTGTGATTAACTCACCATCATTTGCATTTCAGAGGATGGCAGGTTTGGGCTATCTACACCCTAGGGATAGGCCACAAGCTGGTCAGGCATCTGTATGTGAGGGGTGATGTCCATGAAGTGAGAGAGAGCCTAGCCATCTGGCTAACCTGGTGTCAAGGTCAGTGACCCTGGCACCCCAAGTGTGATGAGCAGGACCAAGGCCATGAGTTAATCAGTGTGTCTTCATCCACGTGCTAAGGGATAAGGGATAAGCATGTAATCTTTGTTAAACTTAGATCCAAAGAATTGAAAACAGGAAAATGAGATAAAATCCTTAAAGGGAATGGGATCATTCCAGAGAATGATCTGTGCTTTGAGAACTCAGAGATTTTTATCTCTGACTATATAATGCTTTTGTTTATTGAATTGTTGAAGTAGAAGATCTCTTCTTCAATTCTGGGACATTGAGAAGTGAGGTGAATTATCGAGCACTTTATGGGCTTAAAGCATGTGCATTTTCTTCAGTTGTTTCTCTCAGACATTTGTTGGCCCCACTTTGATTAAATTTATTCAATATAACTATATCTGTAATTGGCATGCTATGCCAGATTACATGGGATGTCAAATTGAAATGACTTTTATATCAAATTATTCATTATCATCTTAATCCTAATGCAGTGACAGGTATGTGTAAGAGGCATGTGTGGCTTGGCATCCTGACCCTATAACTTATTGATATCTTAATCATTTCACCTCCATGGGACTCACCTCTCCTTCTCTATGAAATGGGAATCACTTACCTTTGTCTAAACCTTGCTATACAGACTTAATAAAATAATGCATGCAAAATGCACAGCAAACCATACATACTCAACATTAGTACTTACTACTTTCTTTCTTCTTTTGGGCTTTTTTTTTTTTTTAAACACAAGTCTCTA